>NC_086177.1:85295000-85595000 GCF_023053635.1 Elgaria multicarinata webbii
GCTTGGGCATTCTGGAAGTTGTAGGACTTTTTTTCTGTCTGAACAGGCAGAGAACTGAGCCCAAGGATGGTAACAATATATCATAGAATCATAGAATGGCAGAGTTGGAAGGGGCCTACAAGGCCATCGAGTCCAACCCCCTGCTCAATGCAGGAATCCACCCTAAAGCATCCCCCACAGATACTTGTCCAGCTGCCTCTTGAAGGCCTCTAGTGTGGGAGAGCCCACAACCTTCCTAGGTAACTGGTTCTACTGTCATACTGCTCTAACAGTCAGGAGGTTTTTCCTGATGTCCAGCTGGAATCTGACTTCCTGTAACTTGAGCCCATTATTCCGTGTCCTGCACTCTGGGAGGATCGAGAAGAGATCCTGGCCCTCCTGTGTGTGTCAATCTTTCAAGTATTTGAGGAGTGTTATCATGTCTCCCCTCAGGCTTCTCCTCAAGGCTAAACATTACCTCTGTTTCCTTTCCCCTCCGGGACACTCATACCTCTCCTGTCTGCACCCTCTCTCCCTCTTCTACCCCACACATAGGGGCATTTCTCTCTCTTCTTTCCCCAGGGCTCCCCCTACGCCAATCCTCTTCTTCTGCCCTTATTTTATTTAGAGTATTTTTATTTAGAGTATTTTTATCCCGCACCTCAGCCTAAAAGTCTCCCGGAGCGGCTTACAATTGATCAGTAAAGAAGACTGATGTGCCCTTGTGACGGTTTCCCATCCTCTCTTTTCTCCTTCATCTCCTGTCTTCTGCCAATAGCCCCTTCGCGGCCTTCCAGAGATGCCCCTAGTTCCAGATCTCCTACACTCCCCCAAGTTTTCCAAATCTTGCCAGCCAGCCCTCTCTTACGCTAGGCTCGCAGCCACCCCTCGTCCTCACTATATTCACCCCAGAAGTCTCTCTCCTGGACCTCATTCCAAATTCTTTGCTCAGCAGCACACAGGGCAATCTTTTAAAATCATTATTAGGGCATTTGATGTATGGTGTATTCTCTGTATGGTGCTGGAACGTAAGATGACACTCATTGTTGTTAATGTGATAGAAACTGTTTTAAATGTGAATCTGTTTTAGTAAGTTTGGATTAGGTCATTATCTGATTAAATTTAAAGATGGTGAAAATTGACTGTATCTTTATATATGCCTGGTTATCACTACAGCAAAAAAATAGTATTCAGAGTCTCCATTTTAAAATGTGTATTTTTAAAGTACAGATTACTTGTTAATTAAAAAAAATACAGTTTATTTCAGTTTTCGTTTATTTTGTTTGTTTGATGAATGAAAAAAAAGTCCTTTATTACTGTATATTTAATCAATGTTTACCTTAAAAAAAAATCCCTGGCTGAACCCCCTAATGAAATGTGCTGCGCACACCTATGAAGGTGATTCTATTCCATTACTGGACCGGGAATCCAGACTGGAATGGGTCTAGGCAATCAGCGTCCTCCAAGAATGCTTGTAGCTGAATCACCCTCACCCTCACGAGCACTTTGCCTCAAAAAGGGAGTGGTTGTAGTAGTCATTATGAACCTCTGGATCTAGGGAGGGTTTTTTCAGCAAAGCCTGGGCTCTTCTAATAATAAGTAAGCTTGGTATTACTGAGCAGCTGAATCCCCTGTTACTGTGTAATATCAACCCTTTTGCTATTAAGGCTACCTGCTGGGGCCACTGACCTATGTGTATGTTTATTTTCCATCTACTGGGGAAAAAGTATGCCATTAACGTTTTGATTTCACCTATGATAAGCTGAGGATCCCCATGGAAATCCTAAAGACACCAAATGAGTTCATAGCTAAGCAAGAATTCTCCTGGGTGCAAATCCAATGCACTGTCCATCGAACTAAATGGGCTAAACCAGCCTTCCCAAACCTGGTGCCCTCCAGATGTATTGGACTAAAACTCCCCTCAGCTAGCTAGGGATGGTGGGAGTTGTAGTGGAACAGATCTGGAGGGTGCTGTGTTGGGAAAGATTGAGCTAAAACCGTAAATACGTTAGTCCGGTATACACAGCTTGACTGAGTAAATCTGTACAGCGTATGTGGAATGCACTGTATTTGAACTGACAACACAAGAGGTTAAAAAATATTGCCACCCGTTGCCAGTCTCTTAAGCCGTCCAATATGCCTGTTTATTAAAAGATCTGGAATATCTCCCCTATGAATCCAGCTCGCCCAGGAATAACATATTTTTAAGTGGTTACAGCCACACAGGAAAAATTATTTTTGGATAAGTAGGTCAGCCCTGTAACAGCACAGGTGTTTCTGCATGTACAAGACACAGCAGGAAAATATTTTTAAATAAATAAATGTTGCAATACAAATTAAATAAAGTGGGGGGGGGGAAGGAAGGGAAAAAACCGACCTCTCAGCCCAAAAGCACCCCCTGCTCACGAGCCAGTATCCTTTTTAATGAATCTGGCACAGTTTCAAAATTTCTGCTCATAACCATGACTGTTTGATCTCTATGAGGTATAGCAAACAATTGTAAAAGAGTTTCTGGCAGAAAAAAGAACGATTGGCGTATGCTGGTGAGTATCAAAAAGTTCCCACTTCCAAATCAGCAATAATTATGTGCCCCATCAAGAAAATAAATAAACACACCACACCTGCTTTCTCTGGCACTGTGTGTCAGACCCCGTAGGCTCAGCAAGTGGGGTTTCATTTATTAAAAAAAGAGAAATGTCAGGACTGTAGATAACCTGGAGGAAACCACGCCTGCTGACCCGGGAACCTAGAAAGCAGAGCAACACGTTAGTGTCACTTCCTTGGGAGAGGTGATCACCCAGGGAGGCTATTTGGAGAACATAGGGGGGTATGTTTCTTGCCACGTGGTTCTGCTTAGAGTAGGGGTGGGGGACCCCTCCAGATGTTGTTGGACTCTCATCAGCCCCAGCCAGCATGGCTAATGGTCACAGATAATGGGAAGTTCACAACATCTGGAGGGCCACCACTTCCTCACGCTTGGCTTAGAAGTTGAGAGTTTCCACGCACAAAGTTCAAGGCTGCTTTTGAACTGAGCCAGGTTGCCCTGGTACCTCTAAACATTTGGGAGAGTGACTGTAGTTTGATGTTAGATCACATGTAAAGCGTCCCAGGTTAATTAAGAGATTAAGATCCAGTTAGTGTAAAATATTGTGGCTTTGGAGTGAGTGGTTGGGTGGCTGCCCAAATATACATCTAACTCCATTGATTTTGTTCAAACGTTAGCATAGGTTTACCAGCAGGGGGCACTGCAGTGTGACATTTAAGGAGACATTTACATTTGAAGCAATTATTTTAATTCAAAGAGGCTCAACCTTTAGTTTAATGAATGTCACTGGAAAACAGCCAAATTATCATCTTCAAGTTGAAAAACCAAGAGTTATTTTTAGCGAGATGACTAGCTGGGCAAAAAAAGGCAGAGGATTGTTATTGTATAATGAAGGAGCAAATAATAAAATGCATAAACATTTTGTCTTTTTAATCTTGCAGATGACACATAACTTCTGACCTCACTCCTCTTGCATAGAATAGGCAGGCATAATTTTAAGACTGGAAAAGGGTTGCGGTAATTGGAAAATACTCAAAGAAGGTCACCAAATCATTGTGTTGTGCAACACAGAGACAAATTTAACATTTAATGCCACAAACATAAATTAATCTTATTCTTTGGTACCCTCTGAAGTCATTGCTCATTACAGGGAAGTTCCACAAGAACAACAAATGACCTGTGTTTTCATATTCTGAGTGTGTCCATAACACAAAACGTGTGTCCAAAATGATTTATCGCATGCCCATGATTGGTCACTCACGGAAGTTAGCAGGTGCTTTACACAATGTCATCAACCTCCAGGACATCTCCCACACTTTTCTCCCTTTCTCCTGCTTTCAAGAAGATTGGAGATAATGCGAAAAGGGACATTATTCCGATCTATTAGTTGTGTGAAATGATGGTGTAGTGGCATCGAGTGACAGTGCCATCGAGTGGCTGTAAATTGAAACACACATAGACATAGAGAACTTGCTGAAGGACTTTCATCAATTCAAACTATATGTCTGCTGTGTAAAGTAGCCCATTGTAATCCCACAAAAAAATACCTGAAAGCAGAAAGCCCAGGTAAGGAGTGAACTGGAGGCAGGGAGTGAGAGCTGGCCTACCTAAATCAGCTGCTTCCTTTGCCCTTGGAAGCATAGGTGTGTGCACAGGGTGTGCCCACCGTGCCCTGGCACACCCTAATGCTTTCAGGGGGGGCTCCGCTTCCCCCCTGCTCCCATAATTGGTGATGGTGTGCGCTGCGCAGTACTTTCCAAGAAATAAAGCAGCAGCAGCATGCATCTTGGAGGATACTGATTATCTAGATCCATTCCAGTCTGGGTTCTGATCTGGTTACGGGACTGAATCAGCCTTGGTCGCCCTGATGGATGACCTTTATCGAGAGAGGGACAGGGGGAATGCAACCCTGTTAATCCTGCTCGATCTCTCAGCGGCTTTTGATACCATCGACCATGGTATCCTCCTGGATCGACTCTGTGGGATGGGCATCAGAGGCACTGTGATACAGTGGTTCCGGTCCTACCTACGGGGTTGTTTTCAGAGAGTAGCATTGGGTGACCAGTCCTCGGCCTCTTGGCAATTGAGCTATGGAGTGCCGCAGGGCACCATCTTGTCCCCAATGTTATTTAACATCTATATGAAGCCGTTGGGAGCGGTCATTAGGGAATTTGGAGCTAAATGCCATCAATACGCTGATGACACACAGCTCTATCTACCTGTGACAACTGAATCAGGTGAGGCTGTGCATGTCCTGGACCAGTGCCTAGACTCAGTAATGGGCTGGATGAGGGCCAATAAACTGAGACTGAATCCTGGCAAGACGGAAGCCCTGTGGGTGAGTGGTTCCCAAGTCTGGGAGACAGGCTCATTGCCTGTTCTGGGTGGGGTTGCACTGCCTCTGAAAGAACAGGTTTGTAGTTTGGGGGTACTCTTAGACCCATTTCTGTTGTTGGAGGCTCAAGTAGCCGCCATGGCTCGGAGTGCCTTTTACCATCTTCAGTTGGCTCGCCAACTACGGCCTCTCCTGGACAGGGATAGCTTGGCCACGGTGGTACAGGCATTGGTAACCTCAAGATTGGATTACTGCAACGCGCTCTATGTGGGGCTGCCCTTGAAGCTGCTCTGGAAGCTGGAGCTAGTGCAGAATGCTGCAGCTCGGCTGTTGTCTGGAGCTGCCCCTTTCCAGCATGTAACTCCTCTGCTGAGGGAACTGCACTGGCTGCCTATTCGCTACCTGGCCAGGTTTAAGGTTCTTGTTCTTGTGTACAAAGCCCTAAACAACTTGGGACCAGAATACCTGAGAGAGCGCCTTCTCCCTTACCAACCTGTCATCCGAGGGCCTGCTCCTGGTGGTTCCACATAGATTCATCCTCTGATTGGAATCTACCAGGGGAAGAGCCTTCAGCGTGGTGGTGCCCCTCCTGTGGAATTCCCTGCCTCTGGAGGTCAGGCAGGCGCCAACCTTGTACTCCTTTCGGCGCCTCCTGAAAACATCTTTATTCCAAAAAGCCGTTCTTTAACATGCAGCCTTGGATTTCTGTTTTTGCTTCTTTTAAATTTTGTTTTAACTGTTTTATTCTGTTTTTATTTTCATTTTACCTTGCACACCGCTCCGAAATTTTTCAATGGGGAGCGGTATATAAATATTCTAAATAAATAAATAAACTTCCAGCTTCCCACCCATTCCCGCTCTCATGATTGGCAACGCCGAAGTATAGGAGTACATGGAAGGCCTTCATATGTGCATTGGAACTCGTGTGCCTGCAAGGAATTCTAGGGGTGAGTTGATAATGATAAAACAGCAGCAGCAGCAGCAGCAGCAGCAACAACAACAAGCTGACGCATAATACCAGCACAAGCACTGCCATGTGAGGGGGGGGGGATAGGAAAAAGAAAAGAGAAGCAGCTTATGTGGAAATGAAAGAAAAGTGATGAGCCACACCTACGTTTGAAGGTGCGTGCAGCTATAATGGAAAGCAACGAGAGAAGAGACTGTGAACTCTTGCCTTCCAAAAAGCAAAATGTAGCCTGAAGACGTGATGGAAAGGAAGTGTTTGCTTTGCTTCATCAGGCTCTGAGTTTAATTCAATAGGTATTCTGTTTTTTGCAGGGTGAATTAAAAACACACACACACAAACGTCTCTCATTTTAATGGCAAATTTATCCATAAACCTAACGTAAGGGAAATTCTCAGAATTCCCTTGATAAGCACTTAGCAGTCCTTTGAAACTTATGATATAGCAATAAATATAGTTTGTAACCATAAAATTAAGGTTATGGGATCTGGTTCCTTTTTATGTTATGTTAGCTCCATGAGCCGCTAGTGAGCAGAGTACAGTTCATTTTCCTAAGCTTTGAAATGTAGCCGATGAAGCACAATACAAAACAAGGGTGGAAAACAAACACCACATTGTCCACATTTAGAGCTCCGGAACTAGATAAAACATCATAACACATTTGTGGTCTTTCCAGCTGTATGTAAGGATGCCAAGTGCCAACCAGTAAAACCACATTCCACCACACAATCAGTTTGGGATCTAAAAAGCCAGCAAAAAATGAAAACCAAAACCCCTGATTGGTTGGACCAACAAATTTTCACCAGGTTCTGGCCCAAACACAGCCTTGGCCATGCAGCTAAAGATGTTGGGAGGTGCAAGTCCAACCTGTCTGGAGGGCACCAGTTGGAGGACAACTGTCCTAACCTATTGCTATCTAAGGACTCACCTGTTTTCCCTCTGGTCTTGCCCAGAGGGCAAATAATCTTGAAATCAAAAGTTGGCACCCTAACTGCATCTTCAAAACAAAGCATGACCAAGACTGCAACCCTATGTCGACTTACCTGAGGGTAAGTCACATTGATCTAAATGAGACTTAACTTCTGAGTAGACACAGGATTGCTTTGTTGTTGTTGTTGTTATTATTATTATTATTATTATTTATTTATTTATTTATTTATATAGCACCATGGAAGCATGGAGCCCTGAAGGAAAGCCTAGCACAGCAGAAGATGCTGTAGAATGCACTGAGCAACCAATTCCAAGCACATCTTGCCACCCTAAGTGACTTTCTTCCTTCACCTTCTGAAGCCCAGGAACTGAGATGAAGGCAGACCCAGTGGGAAATCTAGACCTTATGGAGGAGTCTAGATCTAGCTGCCAGGAAGCTTCACCATCAGGGGTTCTACTCAGGAGGGAGTAGTCAGAGGAGGGGACCAGGTGTATCTTGTAACTAACTCATAACCAGGAAGGGTGAGGGATCTGTGTAGAAATAGCAGACTGTCCTGCACCTTTTTTGGGATATCAGTTCCTCATCACTTCCTTTGAGCAGTTCCTCTCACAAACCTGTGTCTTGGTTCCAGTTTCTATCACTGTTTGAGTTCTTGCTACTGATGGGTCTCCTTTGTCTTTAGTGCCCCTCCAGTGTCCCTTCAGTTCAACTGTGCTGTGAATCCTATTTCTGTACCAGCTACATCCTTGCTTCTTCTTGAGCCCTAAGCTTGCCTAGAACCCAAGTAGGAGGAATGGACCTTGAATATCCACCTGTATACAGAATTGCCAAAAAAAAAAAAAAGAAAAAGAAAAAAAAGAGGACATGCAACACCAAATAAATAACTAAATAAATAAAAAGACAGAAGAGGAGAGTAGTTTGTATAAAATTTGCTTATGTTAATACCTATATCTATAGATGCAAATTTTGAAAGAATAATTAAAATTTAAATAGAAATACTGTACAGCTGACCATAGTGTGGAAGACTGAGACTAGGTTACTGTAGGCCTACACTGTCTACTGTCCAGGTGCTGTTGATGAGCAACTTCAAGGCCCAGCTCCTCCTTCTGATGCTTCTTTATTTATTTATTTTATTTATTTATTACATTTCTATACCGCCCAATAGCCGGAGCTCTCTGGGCGGTTCACAAATATGTACTGTTCGGAATTATTAAGAGATTGTAATCAGTTTCTAAAAAAAACTTTTATACTTCGAAGAGCATTACATTCAACACAATTCCTTTAACTTTCATTTGAAACTGCACAATCTTGCCTGACAATATCAACTTTACCTTTTTAAATGTTACCTTCTTAACATAAGCCTAACTTTCATTCCATTCATTGAGGGTGGTGATGGTTTAATTTGTTTATGCCGAATTGAGTCGAAATTATTATGAATTCCCCTAGATCAATCACTAGGCAACAGTATATATCATGTGAAAGGAATTTCTCTCAAGGCCTATGGCATGGTTATCCCAGGAAACCCACTGAAAATTTATTCCCACCATCGGAGAAAGCAATATTGCACCATCACCCTAAATAGAGAACTATTATCTCTCAACTGGGCATGGACTGGACAGCTCTTCAAAGAGGGGGCACTCTCAAAATATCGGTCAATTCTCTGCCAGCTTTTCCAACAGAGGATTGTCCTGTATATTTGTTCTGTATACCTGTATATTTGTAAATCAATTCAAACAGCCTTCCCCCAACTTGGTGCCCTCTAGATGCTTTGCACCTCAACTCCCATGAGCCCCAGCCAGCATGGATGATGGTCTAAAATATCTGGAGGGCACCATGTTGGAGAAGGCTGAACTAAAATATTACAAGACACCATAAACCTCCAATGACCACATCCTGAAGAAAAGCAAACCTGGGTAAATGCTGAACCCCTTGAATTTCGTTCGGCTTCGGGAAGTGGGGTGAGAAAAACTGCTCATAAATAAATAAATAAATACTGGGGGAAGAAAGGGTGAGGCACGTTTATTGTGTCGAATGTAATCCCGGAAAGACACTGCAAGAAGAAAGTCCGATATGGGGGTTGGTTTTTTGCTTTGATGTAGAGAAGCTCCTATTTAGGGTAGACCCATTGAAATGAATAGAGCTTGTTAGTCATGACTAACTTAAGACCCATTCATTTCAATGGGTCTACTCTAAGTATGACTTTAGTCCTGCTTAGCACCCACTCTACGGAAAACCCTCCCTTGTGTGGTTCAGGAGGTGGAAAAGGTAACATCCTTCAAATGCCTCCTGAAAACATATCTTTTTAAACAAGCTTTCCCTGGACTATAACTTATCCTGGTTTTATATGACATTTTAATTTTTTAAAAGTTTTAAAACTTGATTTTTGTATATTATGGTTTTAATTGTAAACTGCCCAGAGAGCCTTGGCTGTTGGGCTGTATAAATATGTAATAAATAAATAAATAAATTTAGTTGGATTCCACCCGACGAGCCACACCCTGTGAGCAGCGATGCCCATGTCATACCATCATCAATCCTCTTTCACTCTATCCTTAGCAGGCTAGAGTTGATCCAGTTCCCAGATTTACATTTTATAAATGCTTTGGTTAAATATGGTGCAGGAAAGGCAAAGGTTAACTGAGAGTGACAAAGGTCAACATGGAATCTTATATGATATCGTTTATAATAATCCCGATGACTGCACTTATTTTCCAGAGAAAGGAGTGCAGGCTCTATACAGCTGCACCTGCAGCAAGGCTATATATTTTTTCCATTGCAGTGACAGAAAACATGAATCATAGATTCTTGCAGATTTTTCCTGTGGACATCATTGGCTTCCCCTTATTTATCACAATTCCTATAGGGACTAACCCTGGCCTTGACTAATAAGCATGTTGTGAAACTCTGGGATATGAGTAGATTGTATGTATAATTTATGAAAAAACGAGTGTATTGTAGGAGATGACTCAGCCATGTAGCCACTGAAAACAAAAGGGAGGACAAACGCTTACATCTTGACCCTAATGTTATCAAGCCAAATTCTACTCCCATTTGTTTAAGACTTGACTGAAGTGAGGCCCTATGCAAGCCTGCAACCTCAAAGGGAGGAGGAGATGAAGGATCAGGGTGCTTTATCTTCGAAGTGGACTTGGATTGGAGGACTGTACTTTGTAAAAGAGGACACATGGCCACCCTAGTAACAACTAGTGGCACCAGATGAAGATGTGCATTCCCATTCGCATGAAAAGATGCATTGGCAGTTCCATAGTGGTGTGGGTAAGCATCGTGATATGGATAGGGAATGTGCATCCAGGTGTGTATAAGCACTGACAAAACATGAATTAGGTAGGGTGACCCTATGAAAAGGAGGACAGGACTCCTGTATCTTTAACAGTTGTATTGAAAAGGGAATTTCAGCAGGTGTTATTTGTATATTATTTGTGTTATTTGTATATTTCACCAGGAGAACCTGGTGAAATTTCCTCTTCATCACAACAGCTAAAGCTGCAGGTGCCCTGCCCTCTTTTGTATCTGGTCACTCCAGTATAGCTCCCGCAGCTTTAACTGTTGTGATGAAGAGGGAATTTCACCAGGTTCTCCATATATACAAATGACACCTGCTGAAATTCCCTTTTCTATGCAACTGTTAAAGATACAGGAGCCCAATCCTCCTTTTCATATGGTCACCCTAAATTAGGTTACTTGCCAATGCAGATCTCTCTCTCTGGATTGGGCTGAATGACTTTTGGCTTTCTTTTTAAATGAAAGTTCTGCAGGGGCTGGAGAGCTCACTCCAAAATATAATAGAGATTTACAAAGAAGGCAGATACAACAGTTTGGTAGTGAGACCTCTTGGAATGTGGATTCTGATTTCTTACTAAAAGATTGGAAAAATATTTATAGTTATGTCATCAATTTCTGAGCACAGGGTGGGTGAGAGGGGGAGAAATGGAAAATTAAAGAGATGATTAAGGAATACAGTGTATGGAATTGTAGACATCTCCCTGCATATAGCCAAGGAAGAATGTAATTTTTAGGAAAAGAAGAAAGGCTACAACATCTAATACGATAGAGCCACTTGTATCTCTTGCATTCTTTCCATGTTTAGTTTGAAAACGCCTTTCATGGGTTTTCAGTACATTCTTTGATTTCCTGCCAATGTTTATTTTAAAAAATAAAATAAAGAGTTAATCCTGATCTTAAATAACTTGCAGCACAGAACAATAGAGGGATGGGTTGGGATCCAGAAGGTGTGCACAGATCTCCTGTTCCCTGGACTGGTTTTCTGCTTGTGTGAGCAGCTGTATGCAGGCACCAAACGGAAGGGAGAAGAACCTAATCAGTCCTATGGGGACCCCCTAATTATGGATAATGTCCATTCATGTGGGCAGTGCTGACTCCTGGTTATTGGGTGCCCTTGGGTGAGACTAGGGTGTCCACTTGTGAATCACCCAAAAAAGAAGGGGCGCATTACCACAAAAGAGGACAAAAAGGGCACATATTTGCATAAAATTTGCATGTGCCAATTTATGTGTATATATACAAATATGGAAATGATTATTATAATTTCAGTGGAAATGCATTATAACTCACCATAGTGTGGAAGACCAGGTGATCGGTGTGCATCGCTCAGTCTGCTGTCCAGGTGCTGTTGATGGGCAACTTCAAGGCCCCGCTCTTCCTTTCAGTGGTTCTTTAGTTTAAACTCCAAAATGGACTTCAAATAGAGGATGCCTTCAAAATAGAGGACAGCCCTCTGGCAGCCCTTTGAATAGAGGACTGTCCCCTGTAAAAGAGGACACATGGCCACCCTAGGACACTCTCAATAGGCCCCCTCTCTCAGGCCTTAGCTATACCAGGCTATATCCCGAGGCGAACCCCGGGATCGTCCCTGTGTGTCCACATGATGCACAGGGGATCCCAGGATCAGGGAGGGATCATCCCCCCCTTGCCCCAGGACAGAGCCCTCGCCTTTGGGCCCGCTTTTTCTGTGGTCCCGGGCTGAGCCCGAGACCGCAGAACGTGTGGCCCGTTTCCGCAGCTTAACCCGGCTCCGCGCGATGCGCCCATCGGGCTTAAGGTCGGGGGAGAGGGGAAACCAAATTAAATTTTAAAAAAACTTCAGTGCATGAGCGTTCGTGTGCTGCTGTCACTTTAAAAATAAAAAAATGGCGGGCGCGATGCCTCTCTTCCTGAGGTCGTCATGCCTTACATGTAAACAGGGGAGAGATCTCGCATTAATCCCAATGCGATATCTCCCCTCCTCCGTCCCAGAACAAAAGGTAGGTCTAGCTAAGGCCTCAGTGAGTCTACTGTCTCATCGCTATCTTTACCGGCTACTTCTCCTTCTTCTCATCATTCTTACCACTTGCTCACTTGACAGGCAGAGAGCCAGTGAGCAAGTTGGCAGTAACATCTGCTGCTCTGCCTTCTCACCACTACCATTGTCTGGGTCAGCGTGAGGGGCAGGTGAACAAGCAGGTTACAATAAGGAAGAAGAGGAGCAACTCCTTGTCAGTGATGCCTTGCTGGTGTGAGGGCCCATGACAAGGGCCCAACCAAGCCTACTTTTAATGCCGATTCTGCATGTGGGAAAGGATCATGTTCTTAGTATTTATATAGCGCTTCTCCTCTAACTGCTCCAAGAACTGCACATATGCTGTCTCATCAATCCTATAGCCCTGTAAAGCAGGTCTGTAAAGTAGGTCAATATTATTAATTTTTAAAATAATTTAGTCTTTCAGTTTCTACGGATGAGCGAGGTTGGATAGGGAAGGGGGCAGAGATGAATGAGGTTTTGGGAACAAGTTCTTATTCATCTTCCTTCATAATTACTGCCATTTTGATGCAATCTAAATGCTTACAGGCTATCTGTTAAAAAAAAAGTGCATAAAGAGGACACCCATGGAATTTAGTCTTAGGCCTTGGCTAGACCTAAGGTTTATCCCGGGATCGTCCCGGGGTCGTCCCTGCCTGCTCCCTGGATCCCCTGTGTGTCATTTACATGAACAGGGATGACCCCAGGATGATCCCGGGATAAACCTTAGGTATAGCTAAGGCCTTAATGGTTCTGAGGCCGCATCAGCCAGATTTCAGCTATCAAGAAGCCTGCATTCCATCAGGTGAGAGCTGAGAAAATCTGAGAAAAATCATGTTACATTGTTTTGTTTATACCCTCCTAGTGCTTTTCATAATAGTAAAAAATTAGGCGCATCTTGAACGGCTAGTAGTGTTTTTCCTTGAGTTGTAGCGCAGTAAGGACTCTTTCACAATTACATAGAACATGTACAGAGGAAAGAGTGGGATCATGTTATGTGTGCTAAAACTTGAGCTAACATATTGATAACTTTGCTTATTGCCTGGCTTACATCCAAGAAGAAAAGTCTTTGACTTCAGGCCCAGTAACAAGACTGGCTCCAGATTCTGGAACAGAATGTAACCCTTGAGAAAGAGAGGAGATATTGAGCTTTGTCTATAATCCAAGGTTATAGAACATGAATTAACAAAATACATTCCTCTCTCTCAGAGCTGACAAAGGCCTGAGTTACCACAGGAAATGATTAAAAGCTGCATACCTCCCCGCATTAGTTAATTAATTAAAATATGTATATATGTCTTGCCTTTATGCCAAAAAAAAAAAAGGCAATCAATGTGACTATCAATAAAATCCAGATTAAAAACAAAATTTTAATTAAAATATAGTTTTAAAATGAATAAATTAAAAATACAATAAAAACACAACAGCAGCAGAAACAAGCAGTTAGGAAGGTATAAGAACATAGAAAGAAAGGGGGAATAACTGAGAAAATAACATTTTTGGTGAGTAAACTTAGATTGGAAGATTGAAAAATATTCTCTCTCTCTCTCTCTCTCTCTCTCTCTCGTATAAAAAGAGCTTATGAGAATGCTATGAACCCACATGTAGAAATAATTTATTGGGACCTGTAGACACTCAAGGTGGTCCTTTTCTCATGGAACTTTGATGATTTAACTCAGATTTCAGTGGGTTTCCTTTCAGCTTTGGGGTGATAATCACTTCTTATCAGAGATTCTTGACATGTGCCAATCTCAGCTGCTCGTGTTTCCTGGCTGCATTCACCAACTCTTATGTGTATTCCTCAAAACATATTAAAGACTCTGTATGCATGAACAGAAACTCTGTTTATGCAAGGATTCCTGATTGACTGCACATTTGATGTGTCTATACTTTGTATGTGTGATCAGAAACTCTGGCCACAGCTAGATCTAAGGTTTATCCTGGGATCATCCAGGGTTCGCCCCTGCCTGAGCACTGGATCCCCTGTGTGTCACCTAGCTGAACAGGTTTGACCCCTGGATGATCCTGGGATAAACCTTAGGTCTAGCTATGGCCTCTATGTATGCAAGGATTCCTGAATCGCTGCACGTTTGATGGTGGTGACAATGAGTGTGAACCTGCTCCCCCTCTATGCATGTTCAGGGTAACATGTGAAGAATCCTATTACCCTTCTAATATGGCTGTAGGTTCTGATGCTAAAATTAGAGCAGTTTTAGTCAGTTGTCTATGTAGTGCCACGTATAAAGGTTAAAATATTGCATTTATGAAGCTGCCTATATTCTGTGTTAATCCATTAGTTCATCATTCTGCACCAATGCCAATGACTTCTCATGGCTACAAGCAGAGGTTTTGGCCAGCCCTACTCCCTGGGATCCTTTTAAAGAGATGCCAGGGTTTGAACTCACGACCTTCTGAATGCAAAGCATGTGCTCTATCACTGAGCTAGAGGTTCTTGCCTGTCTCTCACTATTTATAATCCATGAATATAGGGAGTGCCTTACATGCTGTGCTATCAAAAGGACATTAAAATCTCTGGGATTGGTCAACCATTTTGCTTGAGTGCTGCTTGCAGCAGCAGGAGCAAACAACTTTACTCTAAGGGCTGGCTGCTTTGATCTGATTGCAAATGTTTTGCGACCTGGGTCATTTATCAAATTATTTCTCAAGGGGCTGAAATAATTCAGGCAAGAAAATGAACTTGCAAGTAAGCGGTCAATCTTTCAATTGAAAGAAGTTTTGCCAGTCCTTGGCTTTGATTTATCATTAATTTTTGCCAAATAATGTGCTAACAGACCAGAATTTGCCTCTCATATTCCCTAACTTAACTCTAAAATGGCATATACAATTTTGTTTCATCATTTTACTCTAGGGACCAAGATGGCTTGAACTTACATACTAACTTAGATTGGAAATCTATGTACTGTTACACTCTAATACAAGCTCTGAGTAGTTGCTATTAAACAGAAAAATAAAAATCATTCTGCTAATGTGTAATTAATACTTTGGCATTTCCCTAGAGCTTAACCCAGGACCCTTTTCTGTTTCTGTTTTATATTACTGAACTCCCTTGCCAAATATTTCCAGATCGTATAGATTTAGACAGGACATGTTCCAGAACTTGTAGCATTCTTATTTTGACTTTTATAGTATTTATTGGTGTAATGAAAATAATACTTTGACAACTTCCCAATTAAATGGCAATATTCACCCGTAAATAGCTAAATGAAGTGTCAGACAATTTTTTCATTACTCATATTAAGTGGGGATGGGATTTGCAGTTATTTGGGTGGTGTAGATCCTTTTATTTTTTACACTTCAGTGTTACTCAGCCTCTTCATTGGCTGGTTTGGATGTTATGCTAAACTCTAGTTTTGTTTTATGTGTATAAGTCATAGTGAGCCTCAGCTTTATGTGCTCCACCTCTCCCACAGGGCCTGCCCTACCATTAGGCAGAGTGAGGCAGCTACCTCAGACATCAGAGGTGGGGTGTGGCAGCAAAATGTTAGCGCTTTATGTGTGCCATGCAGCCTGCACTCTGCTCAGGAAGGTGGAAGCAGCCGGCGTCGAAGTAGGATTCAACTGCCAGTATGACTGGCGTCTGTAAATGGAATGGAGGTTGCCATCTTGCCTTTTGCCTCAGACAGCAGAACATGTTGAGCTGACCCTCCCCTCCCCACTTCTCTTTTGTAAGGCAGAGGAGGAGACCAGAAACATCCACTTCCAGTTGTAAGCTAAGCAGAGTTCCTGGTCATATCTGAACTTGGGCCAGATCTACACTGAGCAGAATATGACACAAACAGTTTGTAAACTCTATACGGAGTGTGTCCTAGGCCTCAACAGTTGTCACTACAGTTATAAACCATTTTAAAGCAGTGGTGTAGATTCTGCCTTGGTGAACTCTGGTTAGTTTAAATCTAGTTCAAACAAGCCAGGATCAAACTGCAGCTTATGATTCAGGTTTGTTCACCATCCATAGTTTCAGCCAGGACTGGGCAATGTCACTTCTGTCAAGAGTCACATTCCCTTATAGGTAGTGCATCAGGGGATGTAGTGGGTCACCCATTTCTCTCTCTGCCACTCTTTGGGCTTTTATAATGATCCAATTATCATGTACTTGCCATTCCCTATTCATGTTTGTTTATGAGTTCATGACCTTCCAGTTTCACTTCTGTCTAAAACCAGCACTTATAGCGGTTTTCTGTTGAGCAGGAAAAATGCTGAATTTAATTGTGAAAGCAAAAGGTAGTGTGATTTCCTCTTGTGTATTTGGGCTATTCCACTATACCACAGTGCCACCTAGAGTTTAAGTAGCAGAAAAGCAGGAAGGGAAAACTCATTTGGGGCTCAGATCTCAATTCTGTGAGGAAACTGAAATTAGACACAGCAAATTAACAGTGGATTAACAGACTCATGTAGAAAAACTGTTTTTCTTGGTGCCTATGGAGTGTCTCTCTCTCAGCTCCTCTGTGTGTGTGTGTGTGTGTGTGTGTGTGTGTGTGTGTGTGTGTGTGTTGAATTTAAAGAAAAAAACCAGCTGGTTAGGAAGGTCTACTCTATGGGTTCTCAACAAGGGAGGAATCCCCCCGGGGGGGATTTTAGGGTTCCAGGGGGTGAATTGGGACTACTGTTCTGCAAAATACAATGTCCAGTAGATTATGTCTTCCTACACATGTTATTAAAAACATCCCAGAAAAGTGTCATGTCATCTGCAAAAACCAGGCCTTTGCTCTCTTTTCCCTTCCTCCCTTGCAATCCTAGAAGTTTCAAGCTTCCTATTTAAAGGGGCAATGCAAAGCATGGGAGCTGAGAATGTAAAAGGGACCATGCTTTGCGTTGCCCCTTTAAATGGGACTAATATAGAAAAAATAAAAGATTTTCAATATTATATGCAAATTATTTGGAATGCACCTTTTGAGTTAGACTATCTTGGGAAGGGGGAATTATATTCTGAACAATGGTGAAAGGGGGGAATGGAGCAAAAAGGGTTGAGAACCACTGGTCTACTCTTAAGCATGACTAAGCCTGGATCCAGTCTTATGTCTGCATATGAAAAACAAACAGATGGAACAAGTACAAGACAAACACCATCCAGATAGCAGAACAAGCCCAAGGTATCGTTCATCAGCACTTCGAGAGACCTCTTCTTAAGCACTTGAATGCCTAAGATTTCCTCCTCCTCAATAATTCCTGTGTAAAAATTCAGAATGATTTCACTTGGGATCAAACAAGACATACATGGAGAGGTCTGTGCTTGGTTTTCCCCATGTAATTTTCTTCTCCTAAAAGCAGCTATGACATGAAAGTGTCACCAAGGGATCTTTCTATAGCTTTCCTTCTCCTTGAAAACTGAGAAATATTTTGCCTTGTGAAAGGAATGATAATTATTCTACAAACAGGCCTTTCCTGGTTGGAATGATCATCCACATGTTCTGTGGCACAACAGACTTCTTACTTTACAATTAAGCTTCGAAAGCTTTTTGTTCTGCTGATGAACATTTTAAAGAAGCAAGTCAGAACATGAAAATGGGATTAAAAGGTTTATGGAGTCCAAGATGTGTTCTGCTGCATGACATAGGAGTACCAGCACAGAGCTAGTGCTAGCTAAAACAAGACTGTTACATAGACATTGTTCACACAATCATTGATTAACCATGATTGGTTTTGGGCAGCAACCTATGAATGCTGCATTTGTGGGTTGCTGTCAAGATGTCCAAATGCAGGCACATTGGGTTATTCATACATTAAGCAACCCAAAGTTAACCCAAGGACAAACCAAGAACAATTGTAGAATCTTTTCCAAACTGAAGGCCTCTCTTCAAAATTCACATCCTCTTGAAGAAATCACTCTTTAAAGGCCTCATTCGTAGTGAACTTGTGGTGAGAAAATGTGTAGAAGTGAAGATAGGTCATGTCCACTTATCAGGTACCCTTTTCTCTACGCTATGGCATTATCTTTTGAAAAAGGATGCTTGAATGATCCATCTGGCATAATTTGTTTGTAATAAGTAACCATACAATTATGAGGTCAGGTTATCACCTGACAGTCATTTTTAGCAAATTGGCACACCTTGACAAGTAGGGAGGAGTTCAGGGCAGGATAATAAAAGTGTATTTAAAAGAATACTTGGACTATTCAAAGAAATTAAATTTGGCAGTTCTTGATATTACCCGACCCAAGTCTGCAGCTTTTAGATTGAGTGGAATGACTGGATCTCTTAAGTTCTAGTTTTGCAGCTTAGATCCAGATGGGGGCAGATTTGGCTGCTACTTGATTTTTGCCATTTTTGTGCACTTAGTTATATATTTCCCAAGGAACAATCATCTACTGTTGTGGCAGCTTGCTGCACTTTGTTCATGAGGTTTGCTAAATTTGAATGCAAGCCATTTTACATTTTCATTTGCAGGCATCTCCATCTGTGGAAGATCAAAAAGTCATTATTGCAGGTAAACTCACCATCTGGCCAGATTGGGTTAGAAGAAAGATCATCTTGACCCATACCTATCACCTCATTAAGCACTTGTTGCTCATTCATTATGTGGGATCCCACTACATATTTTCCTTTAAGGAAACTCTTCTTTCCTTAGGACATTGTATTTTCTCTGCACTCAATCAACAATATACTCTTGGGGAAGTTAAATTCTTTCCCCCATCTAATAGGGCCGTTGTATCATTGCCTGGAATTTGATGACATGAATGTCATGGGCACCTATTGGATAGCGCCTGTGATGTCACAGCTTCTCTGCATGAGTTTTTGATCATACGCCAGAATTTAAACTGCAGGAAGGGGGCTTGTAGGGGAGTTGAACTAGCAGGCCTCTTCTTAGGTTATGTTATAGTCCTCTTCAAAGATACCTGCTAAAATGATACCCTCCTCAGCCCCCAGCTCCAGTCTAAGAGAGAATTGCCCTTCTGTTAGTCTGGAAGCATCTCCAATTTAGAAACCAGGGACCCTAAAGAGCAAGTTTGTCTGAAGTTCATAGTTTTGGATCCAAATCTAGAGTGGTATTAATGAATGACTTCCCTGAACATGTAAAAGAAGGGTATGCACCTTCAGAGATACACTTGTTTTGAAGTTGGTTGTACTACATCTTAGAAAGATTTGTTCCAATGAACACACGTGCGTGCATACACACACTTATTCCAAAGTAGGGAATTTGGTTTTATTGTTCACATGATCAATCATAGGGAATTAGATTACTGCAGTAATAGAACTACACTTCTATGAATCCCAGCATAGATTCAATCAGTTCAGAGGTATTTATTGTGTGCTCATTATTCCCAACTCATGACTGTCTAGTTTTGCTTCTGCTTTTAAACAGCAGTTTTGTCAATGTTTTTAGAGTGGAGAAAATGCAGTATTATTTTGAAAGCAAAAGAAAACTCTTTTTTTTAACCTGTGTAATTGTGCCATTCTGCCATACCACAGTGCCACCTAGATGTAGTGGAAAACACAGGAAAGGAAACACTCTCCACATAGTGCTCAGATCTCAATTTTGTGACAAAACCTCAAGTAGGTACTGCAGATTTACAGCCCTGTGTAGAGAAGCTCTAAGATTAACAGTCCTAGGTGTATTAAACAAGTACAGCAGAGAGCAAAATCGATAGGTAATCCATCCATACACAGGATTTGAAATGTGAGGAAAGTTGCTCCAAAGCTCTGCTTGTTGTCTTAAAAAAGGGTGGTTGAATGTGGGAAACTAGGTTGTGGACATGCAAGGTGAGTGCAAGTTCAAAAGGCTTTCATTTTGACAAAGTTGCAAGAATCAGAGCTAGGGAAATTGGAGCCCTAAAGCTAAATGGGAGAGAAAAAGAAGAAAGAAAGAGGGCTCAGAAGGAAGGCTTGCAAGGAGAGTGAGGGAAGGTTATCTCTGAACATGTGTGGCGTGCCAAAGATCATCCTTGCACCTAGTAACCATGGCAAGAAAGGAGGATTGGATCTACACTAAACATACTCATAGCAACACCAGTGTCTTGTGTTCAAGTCGCTTCCTCTTCAAGATATTTGTTGTGAAGCAAAAGGTGCTCGGACTCCAGATCACACTGAACTTTTCTACACAAAGCATTTATTGTGCACTCATCATTCCTTACTCATGGCTGTTTACAGGTTCTTTAGATGACATCATGGCCCTTCAGTTTCACTTCTGTTTTTTAAAGAGCATTTTCGTGCTTGCTTTTTTCTTTCTCTTATTAGAATGGAGAAAACGGAGTATTATTTGCAAAAGTGAAAGAACTTATTTCCCTATATTATTCTGCTATAGCACAGTGCCACCTAGAGGAACAGAAAAGCAGGAAAGGAAAATGTGTAGAGCTTGGATCTCAATTCTGCAATGAAATTGAAAGTAAGGATGTTGGAGAAATCTGCAACGAAATCAAATAAAATTCTGGAATTTTACACAAATTTAGTTGTAGAAAAATACATTACCCCCCCCCCCCAACCACAAATACACATTTCCCACATAGGCTATAGCACGAAAATGAGCATTTTGGGGGAGATTTGCACACATTTGGAAAATTCAGGAAAACCCAACACCGTCAACGAACAGACGATGGAATAAAAGGCACCTGATAATCCATGAAACACAAAATCCTTACATCCTTAACTAATAGTAGATGCAGTGGATTAACAGCCACATGTAGAAAAGCTCACTGTGTGTCAACCAGGTCTTCTAAAAGAATTGGCTGTCCACAATGGGCATAAAGAGGGAGCCTGGCCACGATCCTCCCCACTGGATGACCAGGGCAAGGCTGCACAGAAGTGGGATGGGCTTCCAACCACAAATTGTTACAAAAGGCAGGCCAAATTTTTATACACATACAAGCACACAACAGAAAAGCAGCTGCAGGAGCAGAGGTTATAATTCGCAGGGAGATGACCACCAGAAAATAAAGGAGAGCTTAAAGATACCATTCCTGGGTATCATTTCCTGCTGGAGTGCAGAGAAATTCCTAAGATCACAGCAGAAGAAAACTTTGGGTCACCACTTCAACTAAAATGTGGACCTAGGTGTCCAGAACTGGATGATCTATGTGGCAGAACTCCATCACTCACATGGCTCAAAGTGATTTCAGGGTAGGAGTGAGAGCCAAAGGAGGCAACCAGGTCAACCAGGCTTGTCATGCAATCACAGAGTGGGGTATCAGGGACCTTGGAAGCTGGCCATGGAACTACAGAACTTGCCACGCACCAGGATCGAGTGTAGTGTCCTGCCTATGGCAGGGAGACCAGGAAGCAAATGAGAGGTTTCAGCAAAGTGGGAACACTGAGGGCAGAGAGCCCTGTGTTTTTACAGGCTTGAAACAACAGGAACAAAGGAAGCATTTCTGGGTTTAGCTGAGACACAACAAACAAAAGCAGGGGAAATGGCTTTATAAGCACTGTAGGCAGTGGATTCAGTAGGATGGATATCAGAAGGGCTAAAATCTATTACCCAGTACTACTCAGTAGGGCTGTGCACCGCTTTAATTCCAGACCCAAATCCCAAATTAAAATGAGACGATTTGGACTGCATTGGTCTGAATCGGTTTCATCCCATGCTGGGGTGAAATGGCCTCTCTGCTGGGCAGATGGTCAACAGTGGCCTCATCAAGGCCATTGTGGATCATAATCAAGGATGCAAGCAAAGAGTTTAGTGCACACAAGTCTGCGTAGCTTTGTTTTATGGAGAGCGGCACCTGGATTCATGGAAGATGCATCTCCCCCACTTTACTCTCTTTCAGATTATATAGCACCTCACCAATGGATGTTGCTATTGGCCTATCAGTTGCTAGTGCTGAACTTCAAATGACATAATTCATTTAACCTTTCCACTCTTGCTGTGTTAGTGCAAAAGTAACTGTAAATCTTGTTGACTATTACTTGTATGTGTATTGGCAGAAAGTCAAATTTTGGCTTGAACAACATGGGAACAATATGTGCAGCACAGCTAAAACCCATTAACTGTCTCTTTCAGTTCTCATGGTGCTCATAGAACACGCTCAGGTCCCAAGTGATCAGCTTTTACAAATATTAATTCAGGATTAACTGGCACCACCTCACAGTAATGTATTTAATTACATTCACTTTTCAGTAATATTTCATGATGTTCTACAATCCAGGAAGGTAATTAGTTTTGCCAGTTGAAGAGGCAGTAGGAGGTGATGGGACAATTTCCCCTGCCTCTCAAAGGAAGGTTTTGGCAAGCCATTTACGGATGGCAGATAAAAACCTCCCCCCTCCCTCCCTCCCCATTATGTTTCATTTGACTTGTGAATAGCGATGTCAGAGAAATTTGCAACAGATATAATGAGTTTGGATTTCTATGACTCTGATCCACAGATTCTGCAATGGACCAGCTTTTTTGAAGTTGCATGGATTCTGCAGACTTGCAGACTGATTACTTTCTGGAATTTTACACAAATGTAATTGTAAAATAAATTTAAAAAACCAGTTGAAAACATGCATTTTCCACATATGCTAAAGCACCAAATGTGTATGTTGTGCGGATTTCTGCATTTTGGGGGGAATTGGCGCATTTTCGCAAGTGCAAATTTGTACAAAGGCAAATTTGCACAAATGAGAATTTGCGCAAACTCAGGAAATGAGAAAAACACACACCTGATTCTACCAATGAGTGGATGATGGAAGGAAAGGCATCTGACAATTTGTGACATGGTAACTGAATGGATTTTACAAAATCCATACATCCCTAATTGTGATTATTCTCCAGAAACATCTATATTTCTAGCCAACACACTGGTTATACACAATATTGTTAAGAATAATGAAATGGGTCTGAGTGCTAGCTTTGCATATTTCAGGCAGACATATATACTGCAGCACCTGCCATCAATATTATGTATTGATTTTAATTGCTGTGAACAACTTTGTGAGACAATTTTGTTTGAAACCAAGGTGAAAATTTAGGGAAGAATCCAATGATATCTGGCTACTAGCTCTTATCTGCATTGCACTAGCAGAAACCATTTCCCCCCTGTATGAGTGAATGGAGGAATCACTACATTCATTTGCAGAGAGGGAAATAGTTTGGTGGGTGAATCAATCTGGCAGGTGAAGGGGCACACATGGATTAAAGACCCCAGGGGTAAGAAGATAAAGCATTATCTGAATGACTGTCTCCTCCTACTTGTACCAGCCTGAACCCTAACATCTAGGGGTGTGATCCGCTCCGATTAGGAGCGTAGAAGCAGTAGCGGATTGGCCTGCTCCGCCTTACCCAGAGGCGGAGTAGGAGCGGACCTCGGACCCCCTAGAAGCAAGGCGAAGAGAAGCGCCCATTTTTCGGAGCTCCTAGTTCAGGCGGAGCGCTCCGGTCGCCATCTTGAAAACATTTCGCCATAGGATTGCATTGCGGCAAATAATCGCGCATAACTACGTTGTTTTTGAAGCTATCGTTCTAGAAATTCTTGTGCTCAGAGAGTCGTGGATGGGGGTCATTTTGAGACCACTCTCACCTCTCTGCGTTGTCTGGGTCGCGTGCTATATTTTTGTGAAAATCGGGTCAACCGCGCGGCTCAAACGGCGTTTTCGGCTTTTCGCCCATAGGATTGCATTGAGGGAAAGAATCGGGGATAACTGGGGGGGGGTTTAAGCTATTGTTCTGAAAATTCTTGTGCACAGAGAGCCGTGGATGGGGGTCATTTTGAGACTACTCTCAACTTTCTGCGTCGTACGGGTCGCGCGCTAGAAGTTTTTAAAAAATCGGCGGGAAAAATACCTTTTTCAAAGGGCTGAGGGGCAGAGTCAGCTCCCGGTCATGATGATCCCAAGTTGGAGGAGGGCATAGGCAAAACAGGTAACTTGGGATTCTGGGAAACTTCTCTTTCTTCATCTGAACGGGCTTTTCCCCGTGTTTTTTAACACAGTAGCCCCACCAAATGCACAAACACAACCTGAAATCATATACTAAGCCAAGAATAAGAGATAGAAACACAGCACTGCTCCCCACCCTAACCTTGGTGAACAACTGAATAGATGTGGTGCAAGGGGATGAGCTCCCCTAGGGCATCTCATCGTGGACGTGCCCCCACTCTCTCCTGCACTGGAAGGCCATTAGAGCCTTCCAAAGAGAGTAAAACGGTGGAGCAATGCCTATCATGAGTTGAAGTGAATGGTCACTTTTCAGTGGTGGAGCAATGCCTGTTATGAGTTGAAGTGAGCGTTTTACTTCTTCTCAGAGCTGTTGGTGGCTGTCTTGAACTGGCAGCTACTTCCCCCTCCCCCGGGCACGTCCCCCTATTGCTGGTAAAAGACAGATATAGCCTTTTTAAAAAAATTCTTCTTGCTGTTTATTGAGCAACACTGCTGCTTTTAATTCCACCCCTCCTTTGTTTATTTATTGATTTATTCCATTTTATATGCATTACTGGCTTATCCTTGGCTCACTTCCTTATGCCCCCAGAAATGCCAGCTGCATGCCTGCCTGCCTTCCCTCCCTCCTCCCCTGCCCACCTCGCAGGGATGTTGTGTGTGGGGTGCCCGATTTTCAAAAATTCGCCAAAAATCAGGGGATGATGGGATTGCTTTGAAACTTGGCGTGCGTGTGTATATCCCCATGAGGTGTCATGGTGCCAAACATGAGGTTTCTAACTTGAACAGAAAAAAAGTTGTATAATTTTTTAGCTTTCAATGCAAGCCTATGGGGGGGGGGAAACGGAGCTCCGGATCCGGATCCGGAGCTCCGAGCGGAGCGGAGCGGAAGTGGGCGGAGCGGGGGCGGGGCGGAGCGGCCCAATCCGGAAAATGGCGGATCTGCAGGTGAAGCGGAGCGGGGGGTCCGTGCACACCCCTACTAACATCACCTTCAGTGGTCCTTCTCTGGGCTCCCTGCCAAATGAAGTGAGCTGAGTTGCTACCAAGAAGAAGAAGAAGAAGAAGAAGAAGAAGAAGAAGAAGAAGGCCTTTTCTGCTGCGGTTGTGGAATGAGCTTCCTAGGCCATAGCTAGACCTAAGGTTTATCCATGGATCATCCAGGGGTCAAACCTCTCCTTCTAGGGCCGTTGCTAGAGGAAGTCTTAGCACAGTGTGAGGCCTGGTCTCCCTCCTGTGCATCCAGAAACATCTGGATGGGGATCCCGGGGTCAGGCCGGGCTAAGTCCTCCCTTAACCCGGGATAACCGGATACGGTTATGGCCCGGCTTTTCCGCAGCCCCGGCCTGAGGCCGGGGCTGCGGAAAGTCTAGCAGGGTCCGTGGCTTTTCCCGGCTGTTTGCTTACTTGCGAGTAGCTGGGAGAAGCCACGGACTGGGCACAGTGCTCATAAGAGTGCTGTGCCCATCAGGGCGGGGGGGGGGGAATCATGGGGGGGAGAGATGGGGGCTGGGGAAAAGAATGGACCCGGCAGGAGAGGGGGGAGAAGAAGAACGGGGACGAGCATCGGGGACGGGGACAAGGCCTGGTGAGCGGCGATGGACATCGGGGACGGGGGACAGGGCCTGGCGAGCGGCGATGGGCATCGGGGACGGGCCTGGCGGACGGGGGGACAGGGCATGGCGAGCGGGGACGGGGGATGGGCAGGGGGAGCGGGGAACCCTTTATTTTTTTTAAAAAAACCCTACTTGCTTCGGCGGTGTGCTCCTGCACACATGGCCCTTTAAGTGAAGAAAAACCGGAGCACGCGACGGGGCTTTCCCTTTCCCCGTCACGTGTTGACGTCTGGAAAAGGGCAACGGCGCACGCTAGCTGTAGCGCGCCGTCGCCCCTACTCCCAACCGGATTATCTCGTAGGTCTAGCAAGGCCCTAGGTGACACACAGGGGATCCAGTGCTCAGGCAGGGGCAAACCCTGGATGATCCCAGGATAAACCTTAGGTCTAGCTGTGGCCCTAGAGAGTCTTGCTTGGTGCCTACATTGTGCTCTTTCCAGTGCCAGGTGAAGAGCTTTTTATTTTCCCAGCTATTTTAGTCTTTTAGCTCTGTTGTTTTAATTCAGCTATTGTATTTTGAATTTCTCCATTGCTGCTAGGTTTTATTTCTGTCTGTACTTTTATACTGTAGTTCACATTTTTATATTGTATTTTATGAAGCATTTTGTGGTTTTAATTGTTGTGAAGTGCCCAGAGAGCTTTGGCGATTGGGGAGTCTAGAAATGTAATAAATAAATACATATTTGAAATAATCATGGCGAAGCAGAGGTTCAGGAGCTAAAAAGAGCACAATTTGTTCATAACAAGTAATAATCATACAATGCTGAGGTCAGTTTATCACCAGACAATCACTTTGGCAGCTTGGTTCACCTTGACTGGAGTAAGAAGGGACTTTATGAGAACTTGAGTTTGAGTGGGTATAGGAGAAAGGCCTAGAGCAGCCTTCCCTAACCTGGTGTCCTGCAGATGTTTTGGATTTCAACTCCCATCAGTCCCAGCCAGCATGGCCAATGGTCAGGAATGCTGGGAGTTGTAGTCCAAAACATCTGGAGGATCCCAGGTTTCTACATGATTGAAGTCATGGGATAAATATCTAATGCATTAAAGCTCTCTTTTATCCAGCGTGTAAAGTATTACAGTGCTTTGACTTGGGGGTAGGGAGGGAAAGTGTTTGGAAAGCCTGTGAACACTTCGAGGACAGATGGTCCGACACCAGTGCGAGCAGAACGGGCTGCTCTGCTTTGTCCCTTTAAACCTGTCTGTGGCTGTAACCTGAGAAGCCCAGCAGTGCTGCTAGGATCAGTTATTAGTAAGTGCACAAGCTGTTACCGAGTGTGAAACAGGCGCTTGGAGCTCCGCCAGTAATATAGTGTTGGACTTGTTCCTCCAAGTGTGCCATAGAATTATTTCCCTCAAGACGGTCCACGTGCTCTGCTGGACTTGACAGAAACTGTAATAGAAAATGACCAGCAGAATGCAAGGTATCCAATATCTCCCCAGGCTTCCCCTGAGGAGAGTTTGCTGCAACTGTTGCTCTGCCAAAGACAACAGAACTGGGATTCTCGACAGTTCTCTAGCAGAGATACCTCTAGCAAGCAGCACTTGGACGAACGTGGGAGAGTCTCTGGTGTCTTTGAACTGGTTGGGACTGTGTTGATTAAAGAGGGCCAAGAAAGGGATGCTCACTCACACAGGGCCATTTGCTGCTCCACTGTATCCAGAATAATGGCAAAAGCCTGTGCAGTGACCTCTTGGAACATAAGAAGAGCCATGCTAGATCCAGCAATCTAGTCCAGCAATCTGTTCACACAGTGACATGAGGGAAACAGCACCCTCCCACCCATGTTCCCCAATAACTGGTGTACCTAGGCATACTGCCTCTGATACTGGAGGTAACATATCTCGATTCTTAAACTGGAATTGGACAGGACTGCCCTTCAAATAAAGGATAGTCCTCTGACAGCCCTTCAAACAGAAGACTGTCCTTTCTAAAAGAGGACACATGGGCTCCCTAGAAGGGGGCTCAGTATCTCATTGCTTGGAGATATTGTGAGAAATTAAAATGGCTGTTCCTACTAGACCCAGCCATCTGGCGCTAAGGGTGTCGCAGAAATCCTCAATGGAATGAAATGAGTTGGAATTCTATGAATCCAAACTGCGGATTCTGCAGAGGACCAACTTTCCCTATGCACACAGATTTATGTGGAATTTTATCCAAATTTATGTAAAATACTACTAATAAAAACACCGGCCAAAATTCACATTTCCTCCATAAGCGAAAGCATAAAATGCACATTTTTTTGTGGGGGGAGATGTGCATTGGGGGTGGGATTTGCACATTTTTGCAAGTGCAAATTTGTGCAAGCATGAATTTATACCAGTGCAAACTCACACAAATTCAGGAAATTGGAAAAAAATTCAATTCCACCAATGAATAGATAATGGAATGACAGACACCTGCTAATCTGTGGAACATAGAACAGATTTTTCAAAATTTGTGCATCTCTCTATGGCACCAATTATATATATATATATATATATATATATATATATATATATATATATATATATATAGGATCCAGACGTCAGAGATTGGACCTACTGCAGAGCTGGGACCCTGACAAACGCCTGAGAATGCTACATAATGCCACCAAGCTGAGCATGATTCTGTTGTTTGCATTTCTTTGTGAAATGGCAGCTTGCTGCTGCACTACAAACCTCCAGATTCTGTACCCAGAAAACACAGTTTCTGCGACAGGAATAAATGATAGGCATTCCTACATCAATTTTGTACATTTCAATCAATGTATTCAAATTCCAGAATGTGTCTAGTTGTGAATGGGTAATTTTGTTTGAGATGAATAATTAAACCATCTTAGTTAAATGAATTTAAGCTCAGTTTAAATTTGGAATAAACCTTTGTGTGTCTTTGATTGCATTAAAAACAAACTACCACCACCCTGTGATCCTTATTGGAAGGGAACTCTGGTCAGTGGTTTCAGAACATTCCCAGCTGTTTTACTGAGAAGTTAATTGCAAAATTTGAGATGTGTACACAAGAGGAGACCGTGGCTATGGATCGCTGAGCACGGCAAGGTGCTAGAAGGATTCAGCAAAGGAGGGAAAGGTTAAAGACGTGCACCTGCAGGCACTACAGGAGGCAACGCTGGAGAGACACTCTCCATGCAGGCAAGAAGCCGGAGTTCTGTAAAAGTTGTTACAGCATTTCTTGAAAGCAGTGGTTGGTTTGCCGCAGTTTTAGGTGTGAGAGAGGTTGAAGAAAGAGGCGTTAAATCTGAGCTGTCAGTGGAATGTTTCTTAAATGGAAATAGCAAAGAAAAAGGGCCGTGTTTCCCGTTTTAATATTTAAAAGGATGCAAGAAAGAACAAGGATGGTGCACGACACAGTGGGGTTAAAGGCTTAAGGTAGTCACATGTCCAAGTCCAGTTTAAAGATAAAGACGGGGGGCCTTGAAAGGTTCCATCAACACTTAGCACCTGGGTAGGAGACTGAGTAGGGACACAGGTCATCTGGCCATGGTTTTTCCCATAATGGTGAGATGCATTTTGTTTCTATATGAACCATAGCCATTATTTCTAAATGTGCTTCTACACATATAAATAGGCATTTGCATGTTGTTTTGCAAAGCAGAGTCCTTTTTTGTCCATTTTTCTTGGGCGATGTGTGTGCGGCCATCCAGCCTTCTCTGACCTGCACCAAATCTACACAAAGCAGGATATAACACTTTGAAAATAGTTTGAAAACTGTACATGGAGTGTGTCATGGGCCCGAACAGTTGTCAATACCGTTATAAACTATTTTAAAGCAGTATTGTATATCCTGCCTTGGTGCCCTCCAGATGTTTCGGACTACAACTCCTGGCTATTGGTCATGTTGGCAGGGATAGATAGAAGTTGGTCCAAAACATCTGGAGGGCACCAGATTGGGGAAAAATGCTATAAAAGATAAAGAAATACGATGAGTGCAGTTTGCCAATGGATGAGATTGCCTAGAGAGCTAGTAAGTTTGCAAGAGGGGTGTGTAGGGATGTTTTAGGCCAGTCTTCCTCAACCAGATGCTCACAACAACTGGAGGATCCTAGGAGTTGTAGTCCAAGACATCTGGAGGGCACAAGATTGGGGAAGGCTGATTTAGGCCAAGGATACACTGGTGCAAGGCAGACTTGAGGTTTGAACGAGCAGTCTGCACCCTCCTACAACCCCCCTGCTGAATGCCTACTACGTGGCAGAAAGCAGTACTCTAGTGGAGCCACCAATTTAATTTCTCATAATGCTCCGAGCAATGCTACATCAGGGGCATTATGGGAAATTAAAATGGAACCACCGATTTAATTTCCCACAATGCTCTGAGCAACACCACATCAGGGGCATTATGGGAAATTAAAATGGAGCCACTGATTTAATTTCCCACAATGCTCCGAGCAATACCACAACAGGACTTTGTGGCAAATTACAATGGTGGCTTCCACACTCAGCTGCGTGGCATTCTTTGGATCAGAGGATCAGTTAAAGCGTGGGAGAGAAAAGTGGTGGGTCCAACCAGTGTGATAAGGCCTTTACAGCTGCTGAAGGATAGCAAAAACAGGTGCCAGATTTGTCTACACCACACACCTAAACTGGTTTAAGTCACTCACTTTTCCCTGGGTACTGTAGTAGCTGTAGTTCTGGGACGGGTCTACAGTTCTGTTAAGAGAATGCTCCAAAGCCTCATCAAACTATAGTTTCCAGGATTCCAGGGAGAAGGAGAAGAGCCATGACAGTTAAACTGGTATAAAACCAATATAACATGCCCTCCAGAATTGCAATAGATGACTTAGACTGCAATCTTCGCATGCACAATTACTGTGGAGTAAGCCCCATTGAATTTAGACTCGTGCCTGGGTAAATATGCCTAGGATTATACCGCATATGCCTGAAGGGACTACACTGCCAGGAACCACCCTTAGATTTACAAGGTGTTTACAAGGCTTTAGGATCTGGCACCAATGTGTTATTTGTAGTATATCATGCAACGGTTTACATTACTTATATGAGAGCAGGATGCATTTTCTTTACCTTGTGCAATTGGGTTAAAGCGGCTAATGGGTATTTTGAAGGACCTGTGATCATGCTCTTAAGAAGGTGATTCTTTATGTGGAAAAAAAGAAAAGTTTTTAAGTCACCAATGTACCTGTGCAAATACACATTTGAAAATATGCCTGGCCCTGGTAATATCATTTTGACCAGATCTATCCCAGGATTAACACTATGAAAGCGGTATATGGACTGTGCCCCAACAGTTATCAGTGCTCTTCAATACCGCTATAAAGCAGGAGCGCAGATCTAGCCTCAGTTATGACTAACTGATTTATAGGGTGGCCATGTGTCCTATAAATCAGAGGACAGTTCTTTATTTGAAGAGCTGTCCAGTTTAAGATGAAAAAACAGAAGGGAGAGCAAAGCAGGGCACTGAAATTGTCTATCAGCAGAAGGCTGTATGGATTTTGTTAAATTTGTTCCATCTGTGTTTCACAGAATGCTAGGGCACCCTTTGTTCTGTCATCCCCTCATTGATAGAATTAGATTTTTAATCAACATTTTGTTGTGTTAGTTCACATTGGTGCAAATGTGTACCTGTGCAATCAGCACGAATGCAAATTAGCGCATTTGCGCAAACGCACATTAGCGCTAATGCATACTTGCCCTAAAACACATTAGCGTTGATGCAAACTTATGCAAATCCACTCCAAAAGTGGGAAATAATGGCACTCAGGTCTGCGGAATCCACACGAAAAGCCAGTCTGTTGCGCAGCGTGCAGCACGTTGCTTTAACAGAAGTCCAAACTCATTTGTATCCATTGCAGATTTCTTTGACAGCCCCCGGGCAGCAGATTGAACAGTCAGGCACACGGGTCACATAGGGCATGGCTACATGAAGGGTTTTCCCCGGCGTGGCTTTGCAGTAGTGGCACATCATCTACATGACGCAGCTGCCATTGCGAAGCCATCTGGGGGCAAACCCTGGAAACTCCGCTCCAAAAAAGTTGGGCACTTACCCCAAGTTTTTTGGCAGCAGAGCTCATGGTGACTCCTGATGGGTCACCATGGGCGGCCCCACACCTGCAAAAGTAAAAAATAAAAATAAAAATGAGGGGAAGGAGAGGAACGGAGCTGTGCCTCCCCACTTTTAATTGTTTTAATATTTGTATCTCCACAGCTGCGCAGATACAGATAATAAAAATAAAATAAATGGTGAGGGGGGGAAGGAATGGGCAGCCAGAGGGAGGAGAAATGGTTCGCCCCGAGTCCTGCCCCTTCTGCTGCCTCACGTCCTCCCTCTGGCTGCCCGTTCTTCTCCCCATTTCTTTTTATTTTTATTATCCGTATCTGTGCAGCTGTGGAGATATAGATAATAAAATTTAAAAAAGAGGGGAGGAACAAACCCATTCCTCTCCTCCCCCCCATTTTTTTTTTTTTTACTTTTAAAAACCAGGAAAGTTCACACTTGCATTCCTTCATGTGCAGATGTCAGGAAGGAACGCAAGTGTGAGCGCAAGGTTCCTCACAGCGCCAAAGCACTGTCATAAAGACGGGGGGCAAGTCACAGCCTTCCACACTATGGCCCCGCTCAGACAACACGCTAAACCATGCTGCTTAACCACAAAATGGTTAACAGAATGCATTAACCTTAATGCATTCCATTAATCATTTTGTGGTTAAGCAGCATCATTTAGCGTGTTGTCTGAATGGGGCCTATGGTGTCATGTACTGTACTTCTATTGAAATTATAATCATTTTTAAATGTGCGTCTATTTAGCATGTGCAGATTTTATGCAAATCAGTAGGGGTGTGCACGGACCCCCTGCTCCGCTTCACTTGCAGATCCGCGATTTTCGGAGCGGGCCGCTTCGCCCCGCCCCCACTCCGCCCACCTCCTCTCCGCTCCGCAGAGAGGTGAGAGTAGTCTCAAAATGACCCCCATCCACGACTTTCCAAGCACAAGAATTTTCAGAACGATAGCTTAAAAATCAACCCAGTTATCCCCGATTGTTTTCCTCAATGCAATCCTATGGGCGAAAACTGCCGTTTGAGCCGCGATGTCCGTTTGTTGACGCGATTTTTAAAAAATTCTAGCACGTGACCCGCACGATGCAGAGAGGTGAGAGTAGTCTCAAAATGACCCCCATCCATGACTCTCTGTGCACAAGAATTTTCAGAATGATAGCTTAAAAATCAACCCAGTTATCCCCGATTGTTTTCCGCAATGCAATCCTATGGGCGAAATGTTTCAAGATGGCGATCGGAGCGCTCCGCCTGAACTAGGAGCTCCGAAAAATGGCCGCTTCTCTTCGCCTTGCTTCTAGGGGTCCGCGGTCCGCTTCTACTCCGCCTCTGGGTAAGGCAGAGCAGGCCAATCCGCTACTGCTTCTCCGCTCCTAATCGGAGCGGAGCACATGCCTACAAATCAGTGTCCCTTTTTTTGGTGGTGCATTTCCTCTTTTTTGGGAATTCATAAGTGGCCACTCTATTTAGGGCTTATTGTACAGTCATATGACAATCCTACAGCAGTGACTCTGCCTGTTAATGGTATTGGGATAGCACTTCCTTGGAAAAGAGGCATCCCTGCCACTTGAAAAGCTGAACACTTTTACACTGACACCAAAGGAGAGATGGATTAGTCCATGTCAGTTTCACTTGAGTTGCTTCATAAATCCATTCTGTCCTGTTTCTGCATTAATATGCATGTTTTAAAACAATTCTGCACAAAAAATGTGCATTTAAATACATATTTTGAAGTATTTAAAGGATTTAAATCCATTAAAATGTATTTATATATTTATTTTCAAAGTATGCATTTCTAAATGCATTTTATTCTGAAGTACACATTTTCCCCCTATGTACTTTAGTATGGTTTTTGGCACTTTGTTTGAGTGAAGAACTGCACCACTAAATTTGGAGAAGTACAACGTGTGAAAGATTACTGCATTCTGATCTGCACAGTAATCTGGGAAATACACAGAACAGGTCAGTTCACTTTATAACGTTGAATGAATGAAATCCCAAAGCATCCCAACACAGCCTGCTGTTTCCTTAGGGCTCCATTTTCCATAAGCTAATGAGGCACTAGTGCAAGGCGTTCATTGTTATTCTTGGCTCAGATAAGTTTAGGCTCAGGCATTGCACACTTCACTATTTTCTTCTTTTTCAGTAGTCCAGTGCAAATAATAAATAAGAAGAAATGTACCATTCCTTTAAACACAGGAGTGAATGTGTGGGTCTGCTAACCTTATGAGAAAACTAATCTCAGATTGATATCTGTCGTACTCTGGCTGGGTGCAGTCCTGGGTAAATCTATTGAACGAAGAGCTCCATCTGACGAGTGTTTTATTGCACGCTTGTTACTGAGCACTCATGGATTTTTTGGAGGTCCCTCACATGACGTTGTCTGTCTCCCGTGTGCCTTCCGCCCCTTCTGGCCTTCCTTGCACCACAAGAAAAACCAGAAAAATTCCGAAATATGTTTTAAACCGGAAGTTGCTGCTCTTTCCTGCTGTGTGTGGGAGAAGCAGTGTGAATACAGCGGCCGACTGAATGGGCCTCGTGCTCCTTGTTTACTTCCTGTTTTCAAACAGGAAGTAACTGAGCGGTGACAGAGAAGCGACAGCAGCCAGTGTTTTTCCCCCAGGTGTGATGGAGCTCTAAGTCAGTAAGCAAGCAAAAACTCAAAACACCTAGATTCTACCAGTCCAGGAAAATGGACAGTGTTAAAGTATGGTCTAACGAGGAGTCAGCAGCACAAGGGATTAGTCCAAGATAGGATGACCATATGAAAAGGAGGACAAAGCTTCTGTAACTTTAACAGTTGTATTGAAAAAAGGGAATTTCACCAGGTGCTGCATGCAAACCCAACCCTTGGATGAATGGTGCAATTGGCACATCTGAAAATACAGTAGAGCTGATGCTGTTGACATACTTGTCACAAAGACCTCAATCCTCTGCACAATTCTTTGGGTGTCTGTCCCATTGAACTCGTGAAATTTACTCCTGCACTATGGCAAGATTTATTGTCGTTCTATTTAAATCATAATTATTTCAAAATGTGCCCCCGTAGGTATAAATTGTTGGGAATATTGCAAACTCATCTGCAAGTTACTGGAAGGGAGCAGTGTTGCAGTTTGTTAGTTCATGGGGATTTTGACTACTGCTAGCCTTAGGATCTCTATAGCCTACAATGTGGTTTCCTGTTATGTCTTCCTTTTGCTCCTCCCCTTCCTTCCCTCTTTTTCTCTTTGACCTCTATATTGCTGGGAACATGAGTGTTTGCTCTCTCACACATGCCTGCATAATAGAACTCAAAATGGACTGAACAAGCTCCTTTTGAAACTCTGTGCTGTACCTGTGTTGTGTTTCTTCTTTTTTGGTGATTTGCAAGTGGCCATCTCACCTTGGAGGCAAGGCTCTCGGTGCTTAAGGTGCCTAGACAGCACCGTTCCATTTGGAACAGATTATGGAAATAATTGGCAGTGCTGTGGCTTCAGTGTTTAAAATTTGTTTTAAATGTTAACTGTTTCTCATGTTTTTATGTATTGAAATTTTGTATATTGATATTTAATGTTCAGTCTTTTTAATCCAATCTTTTTAATCTTTGTAAACTGCCCAGAGAGCTTCGGCTATGGGGTGGTATATAAATTTAATAATAAATAAATAAATAAATAAATAAATAATAATAACAATTCCATTTTCTGCTGCCTTACTGTAATGCTGCTGCTTTGAATTTAATGGGTTTAAATTGTAATATCTAGATACTGTATTCTTTGCTACTGATATCTTCAGGATTTGGATTAGTTAGTGAAGGGGTTGTTAGTGAAATATGGGTATTTTTGCGATCTTATTTATGAAGAGATTTTACAAATATATTTAACTGTAATGCTAGCTTCCTAATGTGGGTTTAAATCAATGGTTCCCAAACTTTTTCAGGTAACCGTCCCCTTGGTTCCACAAACTCATGCCCAGTGCCCCCTACCCTGCACAATAAAAATCATTATTCAGAATAGTGGTTTTCAATGACTCACTAAGGAAGATAATAACAATAAAATTCAAAATAGTAACAATTAATTTAATATTTATTCAAAATCGAATTACATTTTTTTAGTTTATTCAATTAAACATAATTGATGAACTTGATCCAGTGAAATCATCTTTTCAAAGTCTGATAGTCATTTAGCAAGAATATTAGATATCACATTTAGTAACTAGGGTAGAGTACCTCACTATTCTGTAAATTCTTAATGTGATGGATGGGCTTGATGAAGTGATACCAGTTTCCCAATGTCTGGTTTAAAGTCACTTAACATGAGTCTTAAATCACCACATTTAGTAATCTGGAGTCGATTTCTTTGCTTGGAGAGAAGTAGGCAGACCACACTAAAACCACATTCCACCAAATATGATGTTGGAAATGCAACCAGGAGCTCCATAGTGCAGGATAGCGATCAAAAATTTCCTTCTGTAACCAACACTCCTGGTACGATTTCTTAAACTTTGGCTTCAGCTCAATGTCATTTTGTAGCTCAATTGGACCCTTTAAATGGGAAGCACCCACTGCAGGCTTGCCAAGGGAGGGAGGGAAAAGAGAGCAAATGCCTCTGTTTTGCAGCTGGCATGGCGGGGCACACCAAGCAGGATATGTCTCTTCATTAGTGTTTTGGTGCTTTTGAAAAATTTCAATTCACCGTTAAAAGGACTCTTCTTAAATGGTATTAATACATGTGTGGATTCTTCCCCTATATGGCTTGGGACCAAACTACCTTCTCCCATAAAAATGCCCCTGGGTTTTAAGACCTTCTGGAGAGGCGCTTCTTGGAAAAGACCACCTCAAGTGCCCCCTTGCCGCCCCCTTGCCTCTTAACGCTCACCTATGCAATCCCAATGCCCCCAAAGGGGCGGTACCACCCACTTTGGTTACCACTGGTTTAAATAGTAAGAACGTGTTTGATATATTTATGACTATGCTTTCGTTGTACGTACATTTTGATTTGTTTACTGTAATTGTGAGTCTCTTTGAGTGCATTTGCAGCATATATATAAACCTGACAATGATTATATGGTTTTCATAGAATAGAGATCATTCTTTTGATTAAGAGGTAAACTTTTTAAAAGCTTAATATATGCTAGCCAAATGTCAGGTTTTTGTTTTTTTTAGATTTAACCAGAAGCGTGTCTTTGCTCTTGAAGCTGTGTGAAACATAATGTAAGTTGTATGTCAGAGGGTAGAATGGACTCCCAAGGCAAGTGGTGGAACCCCGTTGCTTGAGACTCTTAAAAGTGGATTAGACAGCAGACTCCAAATTACCCTGTAGGGAACAATCTTACATTGACAGTGTGATGGAATAGATGACCTCATAGTACAGCTGTGAGGGGGGGAAAAAAACTAACATATGAGTTTTTCTTCTCCCATGAAGCAATGCAGTGATAAACCACCAAAGAAATAAACTTAGACATATAGTGTGATCTTAGATGGTAAACCTTGCCTTGTAAACTTTCAGAGCAGAGCTGTTCTGAATTCAGTCCTGTATATTTCCACCTACATTTATTGCACCGTATATATAATAAACACAGAGAACATGTTCTTCATAGGCTCAAGAAGAATGCAACACATTTTCATCCTGCTGATTACTATCGTTCCGATTTTACAAGCTTAGAGGATAAGATTTCTCCTCTGATCTTTCTGGTGCTGAGATTAATCATGCTATTAAATCAGTGTTTCCCAGACTTTTGATATATGGGGCATAGTCTTTTTTTCTGGATTACAACTGGAGCTTCACTCTTACACTTATTTTGAACCAGTCATCTGAATTTTGTTTATGTTCTGTTTTGGCTTGGGTTCCATGCGAGACTTTCAAATAATGGTTTGGCTCCTGTTTTTGTGCAGGAGAACAATAAACAGTTCAGTTATTTCTTGCTGTTGTTTTGGTTCCAGTTGCATGAACTCCCCTGGTGAGAATATGGTGGAGTTGTGGTTCACAATGGGGGTCAAGGAAACCCTGGTTCCAATCTTCATTCAGCCACAAAGAGCACCATTTTCTTTTAGGAAGGGACCACAGTTCAGTGGTAGAGCACATGCAGAATTCTTGTCCTAGGTTTAATTTTTGGCATCGCCAGTAGAAGGAAGTGTGAAAGATGTCAAGGAAGCAAGAGTCAGATTATGGGGGACTTCAACTACCCTAATAGCTGTTGGGAGATTAACTCCACTAAGCATCACATTTCTGACATGACTGGTTGACAACTTCCTCTTTTAGAAATTGGAGGACAGAATGGCAGGATCAGCTAATCTAGATGATCCATACCAATAGGAAAAACTTGGTCAATAGGGTTAAAGAAGCGAGAACTTTTGGGGAAAGCGACCACCATGTAATGCTGGAATTCTTGAATTTATGGAATGATAAAGGTGAGAGAATGATAAATCCATGTACCTTGGATTTTAGGAAAGCTGATTTTAATAAGCTCAGAGAAACGCTTGGTAGAATTCTATGGGTAGATAAACTAATGGGAAAAGTGAACTAATGGGATAGGAGACAAAAACTTTTTCTATACGAGGCATTTATTGTGCGCTCATGATTTCTTACTCATGATTGTTTATGGATTCTTTAGACAATATCATGATCCTCCAGTTTTGCTTCTGTTTTTTAAAGAGTACTTTCCCAAGTATTTTTTAAAAGGAGGGTAAATGGGGTATTATTTCTAAAAAAAGGGGAGAACGATATGAGAGGAGATGAATAAGAATACTTTGAGAGGCATGTAGTGGTGGGGGGAAATCAATATCAAATAAAATGTCTGCTCTACTTAGAGCCTCTGGATCATAAGAACATAAGACGAGCCCAGCTGGATCAGATCAAAGGTCCATCTAGTCCAGCAATATGCTCAAACATTGGCCAACAGCTGCTGACCAGCGACCCACAAGCAGGACATGGTGCAACAGCACTTTCTCACCCATGTTTCCCAGCAACTGGAGTATATTGGCTTACTGCCTCTGGTACTGGAGGTAGCACGTAGCCATCAGGACCAGTAGCTATTGATAGATCAAATAAGGCAGATCAACAGATTCTGCCTGATTTGGAGTGGTTGAGTAATGATACTTCCAAATACAAATAGGGGTAGGAAGATGTATTTGGTGTTAGGACTAATTGACAGGCGCCTTTGAGTGGCAAGGACTGAGACCTCGGCCTGCCATCCATACTTCCTCCTCCAGGCGGCTGTCCCAAAAAGTGACTTGCTGACCAGGGGCCAAATGCCTCCTAATCTGAAAACTCTTATAATATGAGATAAGGCTGTAAAACACCCCACACCTTTTAAAATATGCGTAGGAAAGCCTGCTGTTAGTGTGTAGTCACTGGAAAGAACAGACACACCAGATCTCCTCTTCCTTGTCTTCAGCATGTTCCTACTGTTAACTCAAAAATTCAAACAATGCTCGCGCATGCTTGCTCACAGAGGTGATTTTTCTAATACACTAACGACAGAAGACAGCTTCTCACCCAACATATAAAGTCATCTGTTATTTTTCCAGCTCGGGAAATTGTTAGTTTTTAATGCTGCTTTTTCAGCTGGAACAATTTAGTGAGCCAGGATCAATGTGAAATGCAGCACATCAATCATCTTCTATGGATCACAAACCAAAGCCAAGGAAAAAAGAAGAAGAAAAAAGAGCTTTGCTCATCGGCACTAAATCAGGCACTCCTCCATTGCCCCACCTTTCCTTTTCTTTCTTGTGTGTGTGCGCGCAATCTGTTTACACAACTCATTTTGCATCACTTCAGTTCTAGCGTGAGAACTAGCTCACAGTTAAAAAGTAGTATTTCCACCACATTACCTCTGGTGCTCAATTCTCTACTGACTTGGATATCTCATGGCTTTACTGACTCTCGTACTGATGATCTCAGATATTCCAAATATTTCTTGAAGTTGTTTTCACCCCCTGCACATGTTGTTATATCTTTATTGTGTGCAACAAAATGTTGCTGTTCAGAATGGGGAAATCCCTCAGACCAATAAAATCTTTCCTCTGTGGCAGGCCTGTACAACGTCTGACCCACCAAGCCAAATTTATTCCACCAAACATGGGTGGTGACTCACCAGGGTCTTGATAAAGCCCTTGTTTTTGTTGCTGGGTCTGCACCTGGAAAGCCACAACACCTAGCTGATGGACTTATCTATTTGTTGCATTTATATCCCGCCTTTCCTCCAAGGAGTGAAAGGTGGTGCACATGACCCAGTTCTTTCCTCTTTATGTGAACTAGATTATACTGAGAGTCAGTGAGTGGCCCAAAGTCACCCAGTGAGCTTCATGACCAAGTTGGGACTAGAACCCAGGCATTTCTATGGAACCAAGTAGGCAAAGCACTTAGGGTTGGTTGGTGGCTTTTGACCCTGCCCTTGTAGTGTTTCTTTTAACAATAGTTTGATCTGCAGCAATTAATAGGTTTTAATGATTATCTTCATTTCATGTTGCACCTTGGGCTTCTAGTACAAATGAAGTAGGGATGTCTATTGCTGGAAAATCCATCCCTTTTGGGGCTCACTGGATTTCCATGGTGCCCCCAAATTAGCTTGCATTTGTGAGCTGAATCATACATTTCTTCCCAAAATCTGGGAACTTCTTTCATTTCTAAAAAAATTGCATGAATAGCAAATTGCGCAAATTGCGATTGCAATTTGTGGCTGCAATTTGCGCAAATTACTGTTTATGGAAATTGAAAACACACACCAAACATCCCCAAATCTGCAAACTGGCCAGACTCAATGCATGTCGAGTTGGACCAGGTCATGAGAAAGCAACCTGAAGTCCGGTGTGCTGAGCTGATGAAAGCTCAGCGAGCTTCAGCCACAGGATGGATTTCTCCGACATCTCTAAAATGAAGTAGATCTTGCAAGCCTGAATTCTGCCCTTCCAAAGTCAGCTGTAAACAGTGCTGAGCTAGATGGATAAATGGCAGCTCCCCATAACAACTACAGAATGCCACAGCTAAGTTTCTTCAATTGCAGGTGATGAACAGAATTGTTGTTAGTTACTGCCAACTGTAAATCTCTTTGCACCTGAAATAATATATCAAAATATTATCTGACCATCCCTAAATTCCTTGAAAGAATTATGCACAGAGATGGAGACAGGAAAATGGACCCCCCTCCCTCGGAATCTGTCATTTGAAGCAATTTTTTCAGGTTGCAGATGGTCCTGATGGTTTTCATGCACGTTATGGATGAATTTTCAGACAACATGCTGAACCCTGGTGTTCAAGCATATTGAGCTAAACATGATGATTTCGCGTGTCATATGAACCATGACTTACCATGTTGTGTGAACCATTCCTAACCATGGTGCCTCCAGAACCACAGTTTAAACACTAACCGTTTGCTGCAAAAGGGTTAACAGCCTAACCATGGCTTAGCGTGTTGTCTGAACAGGCCCTATAGGTGTTACTTGAAAAGAAAAAGACCGTGTTTATTCTCAGCTACTGTAGCAAAGGCCCTAAGTATTAAAATACACGTTGGAGATGTGAATATCTTGTGTTCTGCCTTTAGGAAGGCTGCAGGCGATGATTTTTCTCCGCATGTATTTGACACACGTTTGTGATCTATTGCATTATTTTTAACACCCTGCTCTGGGGGGACCTTAAATTCATAAGGGCAAATCTGTGACGTAAATCAGCATTCACATTGCCCTTTTAAACTCTTATTAGAACAGAATGTTGTGCTGTTCATGAATAATGAAAAGAAGCAGCAGCAGCAGCAGCAGCTCGAGAGAAACATTCAAACAGCAGGGCGCCCGTTATTGCATCTCCACAGAGGCATCCGAGGTAGCTCTTGCAAACTTATTTATTCTGCTACTCAACCAAAATGATGCATGGCATTTACCATGGCAACTCTTCCATCATACGTGCATATATATTGCTTCAGATGTGTGGGCCACTTTCTTCAAAAAACAAACGCATACCCAGACGTCGATGTCACATGGAATCCTATTCATTTCAGGGCACTTTGATGTGTAAAAATGTACCTCAGGACAGAACATAGACATTTATTTCTCTCCCCCCACCACTCCACCCAATATTATTGCTGTTCTGCCTCTCAGTATCAGTGGCCACAGTCTGTTTCAGACAGCAGTCTCCTTTTGCCCATCTCCTTATGAAAGGAGGGTATCGAAGGGATGCAGGACCACCCTTTGAGCAAGGCGCCTCTGTTCTTCTCGTCCCCGGCCATGATTTTTTCACATTCACTACCAGTGAGATACAAACATCTAAGGACACTGAGAAAAATGCAACCCCTAAAGCGGGCTAATCCCTAATAATGAGGAGAAGTGTGTTCTGCACAAGGCTGGATGAAAATTTGATACATTTTATTTGTCTATTTCACAAAGGCCATTACAACCACAACAATAAAACAAGATGTCTCTATGACAGCCAAAATTCTTACAAACTCCTAGGGACAGAATTCATTGAAAGAACCAAACTGAGCGAAAAGCCTGAGATTTATACAGTTGGAAAAAAAAATGATACAGGCTCTAGTAGCAATAATGACAGAAAATTATAGCAGGTGGTCCCCTCTGCAATCTACACCTGATTTCTTTAGAAAATTTTGGCAGGTTTTTTGAGCTGCTGCAGCAAACGTTGCAACCTTGATTGTAATTGCTTTACTGTGATCTGTTAACAGATCACAGATAATATAAGCAGTGGGCCAAGAATGAAAATTTGTAAAGAATCACCACGTGGGCGTGTGTATGACAGGGTTGCCTTTCCCAGAAGTGCAATAAGGCTGGCCCAGAGAAGAAGCTGTGGCATGGACACCTCCCATGTTAGGGTGGCCACTTCTGAATTAACACTCCCCCAACAAAAAAAGAGAACAAAGGAGTATAGGGATTTGCATAAAATTTGGATATGCTGATTTATATGTATAGATGCAAATTTAGAAATAATTATTTTAATTCATTCATTCATTTTACTTATGTATTATTACATTAGTATCCCGCCCTTGGTTCCTCTTGCAAGGACTCCAAGGTGGCTTAGATGGTCCTCCTTCTTACTATTTTATCTTCACAACGAAGTTAGGTGAACAGTTACTCACGTATAAATATCCCTTTGCAGATATCCATGATGATCACGTGGATGTTGGGGGGGGGGCAGGGCAAGCCAAGGGGACACGATGTCAGGGCTGGGGCTGGCAAGACAGCCCCACTTCTGCTTCATCATGTGACTGCCCCATGTGCAAGTGAATAGGGCTAAGATGAATCAGGCGAAGGCTGGGACTTTTCAGTGTACAGCCCGGCAACACCTCTCTTGGCTCCTTCCTGATTTTTATTTTAATCCTTAGGATTTATTATTATTTTTTAACTGGGATGCTGGTGTGGTGCAAAGCAAGGTGTTGCCCTCCAGCACATTTTTTTTGGCTTCAAAATAGTGTTGTTGTTGTTTTGTTTGTTTGTTCATTTGTTTTGGAGCTCAGCAACCCCCGCCTTTTCCTTTGGTTCTTTGGCAAGTTACTTTTCTTTTTAGCCTCACCACTTTGCCTTCTGGGCAACAAGTGTGTTGTAACTGGCCATGCCCACAATAGCAGGCATTTTAGAAATGGGAAAGTCTCACCCCATGTTGATACTCTGCTTTCCGCTCCACATGTTCAATGAATATGTGGAGGTCTGAAAAGGTGGAGTGGGAAAGAGCACCACTGCTGGAAAGCCTCCTCCCAACTTGGGACCCTCCAGATGTGTTGGGATGGGATGATGGGAGTTTCAGTCCAACACATCTGGAGGCACCAAATTGATGGGGCAGAAATTATTATTTGGAAGATAAAGGGTAGTATCCTACTGCACCTGTGCACACAATGGAGCTATGGTGTTTCTACAAATAACCCCAAATGACCAAAAATACCAGTTTCTCGAATAGAGCAGGTCAGCACCACTGACCTGTCTTGATCTGAAAATGAATATTTCTGCTTCTTCCATTGTTATTTTTTAATGTGGTAAAATCCCATTGAGCAAGCAGTGGGTCCCGTGAGTGCAGCAGAACCATCGGGTGGAGGCACAGGGGTCCCATTGGATACTGCCCAATGAAGATAAATGTTTTGCTGCAGGTGGCCATCCTTCTCCCACCCCTGACCATATTCCTGTGCATTTTCAGTTGTGTGAAAAAGAAAGTACACCCTCTTGGAATTGTATGATTTTACATATCAGGACATAATAACAATCATCTGTTCCTTAGCAGGTCTAAAAATTAGGTATATACAACCTCAGATGAACAACAACACATGACATATTACACCGTGTCATGATTTATTTAACAGAAATAAAACAGGAGAAGCCATGTGTGAAAAAGTAAGTACACCTTATGATTCAATAGCTTGTAGAACCACCTTTAGCAGCAATAACTTGAAGTAATCATTTTCTGTATGACTTTATCAGTCTCTCACATCGTTGTGGAGGAATTTTGGCCCACTCTTCTTTACAACGAGGGTTGAGGGCATTTGTTTATGCACAGCTCTCTTAAGGTCCCGCCATAGCATTTCAATCTGGTTGAGATCTGGATTTTAACTGGGCCATTGCAACACCTTGATTCTTTTCTTTTTCAGCCATTCTGTTGTAGATTTGCTGGTGTGCTTGGGATCATTGTCCTGTTGCATGACCCAATTTCATCCAAGCTTTAGCTGTCGGACAGATGGCCTCACATTTGACTCTAGAATACTTTGGTATACAGAGGAGTTCATGGTCGACTCAATGACTGCAAGGTTCCCAGGTCCTGTGGCTGCAAAACAAGCCCAAATCATCATCCCTCCACCACCGTGCTTGACAGTTGGTATGAGGTGCTTGTGCTGATATGCTGTGTTTGGTTTTCGCCAAATGTGGCGCTGTGCATTATGGCCAGACATCTCCACTTTGGTCTCGTCTATCCAAAGGACATTGTTCCAGAAGTCTTGTGGTTTGTTCAGATGCACCTTTGTAAACCTAAGCCGTGCTGCCACGTTCTTTTTAGAGAGAAGAGGCTTTCTTCTGGCAACCCTTCCAAACAAACCATACTTGTTCAGTCTTTTTCTAATTGTACTGTCATGAACTTTAACATTTAACTTGCTCACTGAGGCCTGTAGAGTCTGAGATGTAACTCTTGGTTTTTTTGCAATTTCTCTGAGCATTGCACAGTCTGACCTTGGGGTGATTTTGCTGGGACGTCCTCTCCTGGGAAGATTGGCAACAGTCTTGAATGTTTTCCACTTTTGAATAATCTTTCTCACTGCAGAATGATGGACTTAAAATTGTTTGGAAATGGCCTTATAACCCTTCCCAGATTGATGGGCAGCAGCAATTGCTTCTCTAAGATCATTGCTGTTGTCGTTCCTCCTTGGCATTGTGTTAACACACACCTGGATGCTCCAGACCAGCTGAAAAAACTTTGGCTTTTATAGAGGTGGTCATACTGGCTGATGATCAATTAATCACAGGCATTTGATTAGCAGCACCTGTCTGCTACTTAGCATCTTAATTCCTATGGAAGCAGTAAGGGTGTACTTACTTTTTCACACATGGCTTCTCCATTTTGGCTTTATTTCTGTTAAATAAATCATGACACGGTGTAATATGTCATGTGTTGTTGTTCATCTGAGGTTGTATTTACCTAATTTTTAGACCTGCTAAGGAACAGATGATTGTTATTATGTCTTGATATGTAAAATCATACAATTCCAAGAGGGTGTACTTTCTTTTTACCACGACTGTAACTACAATTGAGAGATAGGTTGCCAATGGCTCTAGATCAAGAAATCAGCCAGTGAAGCTTTTCACAGCAAGGAGCTAATCTATGCACATTGCTACAGCTCAAACTGCTGTTAAAGAAACTACAACACTGGTTGATTTAAATGTTGGCAACCTTAATCCAAGACACAGAAATTCAGCAGGAGAAAATTTTCCTGGCATAGAAAGGCATGTAGTGGAAAAAAAGGTTTCTCCCACTTAATTTCTGTGTGTTCGGCTGTTGTTAATGATACAGAGATGGGGAAGAGAAATGTGACAACTCTGGCTCCATGGTGGCTTATGGAAGTAGTGACTGCTTGGAAATAATTCCCAATGAGCCCATGGGACTTACTCCTAAGCTACTTATTATTTACATAGTGCCATCAATGTACAGAGCACTATACAGATGAGCATGGCACCTTGCATATTTGTAGGATCAGAGCCAGACAGTGCAATCTTCCACGTCTAATCAGAAGTCAGTCCCATTGAGTTCGTTGGTGTTTACTTTCAGGTAAGTGTATGTAGGATTGCAGTTTTAATGCCACATAAGTACAGCCTTGTAAACAATACTTACCTCTCCCTTTTTTATTACTTCTCCTAGGTTACTCAGATACTATTATAATTTAGGTTCTCAAGTTCATGACCTGCTTTATGTCCATGACCTGATTTACGTTCATGAAGTATTCATTTATTTTATTTTATTTAGAATAATTTATATTACACCCGTCATCCTATTGTTATATACAATGCTCAGGACAGTTTACAACAATTTTAGAACTTGAGAATAAATCAGAATGAATGGAAGCCTCTTTCAGGAAATTAGAGGACAGAGTTTAGTACTACCTGCAATTCCCAAAGATATCCAGCTTTCAGGACATTGACTATATAACCCATCCCTCCCCTACTACAATCTTGACAACCCCCCCACTACAATTGGAGTCAAAGGGAACTCCCCCCCCCATCACACATTGCAGGCAAAACATTTAACATTACAAGCTTTTATTTTATGTTTTTAAAAGCTCTTTCCTGTTGTTGTTTTTTAGGGAGGAGGAAATGGGGTATTATTTTTGAAAGTGAAAGAAAAGTTTTCTGCTGATGCTATTCCACTATAGCACAGCACCACCTAGAGATTATGCAGTAGAAAAGCAGGAAAGGAAAAGCTTTCTTTGTGTATAGCCTGGAGGGCACCGGGTTGGGGAAGAGTGTTGAAAATCGCAAGCCATGATGCAACATAACAAAAATAAAAGAATGATAATATTAATTTCCAGTATCCAGGGTTTGGGAGAATAGAGCTTTTCAAAGCCCCCTTCCCATCCCAGTCCTATACCTGTTTCCTTGATGCACCAATATACTAGCCACCGGCAGCTGGCAGCTTTTCCCCAGTTACTACCATTGGTAGGTAACAGAAGTCTTGTTTACAGGGGTGGGCGGAGGCCACAACTTCTAAAGCAACTCTTTACTTCTTGTAGGACTGGAGTGTTCAAAGGCTCTAAAACACATCAATAGACTTTTTTATTTTTAAAGAAACTTATTCACTCGATTTTGAAAAAGTGCAGTTCCTAAACATCCTGGTTTCCTTCCAAGGCTCTAGCAACTTCAAAGACACTTTTGAAAGTTTGTCGTCCATCATAGTGTTTCCCTTTGGCCAGTGCTTTCCCTAAAGTCCAAAACCTCTGTAAAGCATTCTCTCTGTGTCCCCCACACTTCATCCTGCTCATGACATTATGTGCCTGATTGATCCGTTCTCTGGAAAACATGGCTTTAAATAGGCTTACAGGCAGGAATAAGCCTGTGCTTCTGTTGTGCTTAGGGCAATGCACAGATGCAGAGTGCGCCAGACAGCGGACGTTAATCTAGGGAGGCAACATGTACAGAATTCCATATGTAAGAAGAAATAACTTAACAGGATGAAAGCGGGTTACTTGCTCAAATAGGGCATTTTTAGATGCATAGTCCTGAAAGTAGGTGAAACCCAGGCCACACTGACTTAGGCCTTAGCTAGACTGGGCTTTCTCACGGGGCGAATCCCGGGATCATCCCTGTGCATCCACATGAAGCACAGGGGATCCCGGGATCAGGGAGAAATGATTCCTCCTTTGCCCTGGGATAGAGCTCTCCACTTTGGGCCCGCTTTTTCCGTGGTCCCGGGCTGAGCCTGAGACCATGGAACATGTGGCCTGTTGCTGCGGAGCCAGGAGCCGTGAATGGGGCGCAGCACTGCGCCCATCGGGGTTACGGTGGGGGGAGTGGGAAAGTACTTAAATAAAAAAAACACTTACCTTTAGCTGACGACCACTCGTGCGCTCTTTCCTTTTTTTAAAAAAATAATATGGCGGGCGCGACACTTCTCTTCCTGAGGTCTTCACGCTTCACATGTAAACGGAGGAGGGAACTCACGTTAATCACAACGCGAGATCTTACCTCCTCCATCGCGGACTATAAGGTAGGTCTAGCTAAGGCCTAAGAGCCACTTCTCACACTCCAAACTACAGGTCACATGTGTCTTTCCTCTGATATTCTTTTAACCCAAAAGTAGTCTTGGGAGAAGGGATTCCCATGTTGAGGAGACGTCTCCACCCTTTGTAAATCAGGTGGGCTGTTGGCCTTTCCTTCCTTTGAAAGCAGTACACATAGCCCTATTCATACACCCCCCTCCCACAATTCCAATCACATGGTGCCCTCCAGATGTGTTGGACTACAACTCCCATCATTCCCAGTCAGCATGGTCCATGACATTATTGGCTGGGAATGAAGGGAGTTATAGTCTGTCATACTAGGACAGGATCTACACTACTGCTTTAAAGCGCTTTAAGTGCTTTATAACAGTTTTGACTACAATTGGGGCCCAGGACACACTCCATATACAGTTGTCAAACCTGTTATAAAGCGCTTTAAAGCAGTAGTGTAGATCCGGGGGAATGCCAGTTTATACAAGTATGGAAGGCGCCCTACTGCAGACATTCAGCCCTCTGACACATGGAGGACAATGGGGGCAGCAGTAGGCATGTGCCAGAGGGGACCAGGCCAGCAAGCATGATGTTTTATTTATTTATTTTTATTTATTTATTACATTTTTATACTGCCCAATAGCCGAAGGTCTCTGGGTGGTTTGTTCCCCCCGACCCCATTGTACAACTAGAATCATGTGAGAAGGGAATGCATGAGTGCAGGTCCTTCACCTTACCAAAAACTATTCACATTTTTTAAATAACTGTTACAAAACTGCTCCTCGGATTGGGTGAGGAGGTGTGTCAATGATGTCCCAGATGTTAGCCAATAGCCATCACCACAGCAAACTCCCCCCCCCAGTTCAAACTGAACCATGATGAAAATCTGCAGAAACATCCCCACTCCTTGAATTTACCCCAGAATGGGAAAAATATACATTCATCTACCATATCATTTCCATCACTCTTAAAACAGTGGATCTGTCTTCACCCATAGAAATGTAAAGTATGAGTGTAACAAATGAGTGTTTATGAATCTAGACATCACACAGGTGGCAATCCCTGGTTTGAGTGATGTGCAAAATATCTGTGAAGTGACCTATTGTCCAATGAGAGCAAGGAAACCAAAAAGTTGGGCACCATGTTAAAATTACTGAATTTCATTTGGGCCTTCTACACTCCCTTTTGTTGTTCTAAGACCTTCTCCATACTGTCCATCATGAACATCTGGGGTGCCCATGTGGCCTGCTTTTCAGAGATCAGGCTTCTATTCAAAGTGCTATGAGAGGACAGTCCTCTATTTTAAGGCAGCCCTTAAGACGGTCCAAGTCCAGTTTAAAGATAAAGAACCTCAAGAAGAGAAAGCAGGGAACTTGAAGTTGTCTATCAACACTTAGCGTCTAGATGGGCAGTCACTGGGTCAGTCTTTCCTATTATGGTGAGATGTATTGCATTCCTATTCAAATTGTAGTAGTTATTTATGAATTTGCATCTAATTGTATGAATTAGCATATGCAAATTTTATGCAAATCTGTGTCCTCCTCTCTCCTCTTTTTAGATGAAGCATTTCCTCAGTGTGTAAGTAGCTGCCCTACACTCATCTTCTGCCATGTTTTCAGCTGCTAATTTGGCTTTGCTTTTGTCCCCTAGCCAGTTTTGAACTCATGGCAACACTTCACAGCATGGCCCGTGACTGCTTGCTTTCCTTTAAGAGTGTCTGATGAGGCAAATTTGTCAAAAGCCTTTTTGAAAGCCTTGGTGATTTCCTCTTGAACCTGGGAACATGATTTCATTTCAGAAACCTAATAATTTCTCCACCACCCCACCCCACCCAAAAACAACAACAGCAAAAGAACCCTCCTGTCACAAATCAGATGAAGCAGGAAGAGGAGAAGGGTTTGAACGGCCATTATTTGTACACTGACTGGCATCATCTCTTCCGTGCAGATAATGCTTTCCATGGAAATTCTGGCAACGTCAACATTGGCAGAGGTTTGGGAAACTATTTCTGGAACATTTAAAAACCTCCAAGGAGTGACTTATATTTTAATTCACGTAAAGGGTCCCTACTTAAGATTTATTAGAAACACAGCTTCTGCTTAACTTCAAACCAGCCTTCCAAGAACATACCAAATACGAACGTCTAAGCCAACCACCAGGTGAAGACCTTTCTTGAATGCATTTTGGAGATTGGGCATGTGGCACCACCATTAAACCAAAAGGAAGAAAAAGAGAAACCAGAGGAAAGCTGTACTGGGTGAAAGTTAGGAGAAAGATCCTTAAGTTCTACTGTTTATAGGCCTTTTCTAGCATGAACGACAAGACCTTTAATGGATAGAATACATACTTTTCTTTTGAATAAGAATGCAAGAAGATCCCTGCTGGAGCAGACTCAGGGATGATCTAACCCAGCATTCTTTCCCCAAAGGGGCCAACCAGATGCCCACAATAGGACCTGAATTCAATACCATGTTCTTGCTCATGTTTCTTAACTGTCCACTTCCCCACTTGAGTCCAATTTTAGACAGTAAATGGCTCAGGGCAGGAGCCTGTGCTCTTGTATTCCATAAAGTGCAATACATACAGTTTTAGAAGTCGCAGGCAATCACTTCATTTATATACTACATGCACACACACCCCTATTTAAGGTGAGCCGTCAGTACACAAAGTGCCTTACAATAACTTAACAAACACAAATATCACTGCAAGCACATAAACAAACATTCAGCTCTTCTACACAAGGCTGTTAATCTGTTGTATCTACTTTTGGCATTGGTGCAGAATTAAGATCTGAGCACTACCTGAAGAGCATCCCCTCCCCCTTCCCCTCCCCCTTCCCAAGGCTCAACCTGCCCCTTTCAACCTGGGATGAGAATCAGAGTTTGTCCCTCCTCCTCTACCCCCCAGATCAATGATGTCTTTTGTTTGATGCCAAGGGAGCCATTGAAAGCTGAACCAACCCATGTGTGTATAGTTCCATCCCTTTGCACCGTACCCTTGAACCTTTGTCTTAAGGTCCCTTCCAACATTGCCTTAAATTAGGGTGACCATATGAAAAGGAGGACAGGGCTCATGTATCTTTAACAGTTGCATTGAAAAGGAAACTTCAGCAAGTGTCATTTGTATATATGGAGAACCTGGGTGAAATTTCCTCTTCATCACAACATTTAAAGCTCCAGGTGCCCTGCCCTCTTTTAAATCTGGTCACTCTAGTATAGCTCCTGCACCTTTAACTGTTGTGATGAAGAGGGAATTTCACCAGGTTCTCTATATATACAAATGACACCTGCTGAAATCCCCTTTTCTATGCAACTGTTAAAGATACAGGAGCCCTGTCCTCCTTTTCATATGGTCACCCTACTTAAATGGCATGGGAGCTGCTACAACAACCTTCCCCAACTTGGCACCCCCTACATTCCCAGCCAGCATGGCCCTAGAGCATAGGTGGGGAATCTCAGCCCCGTTGGTCAAATCTGGCCCTCCTGCAGTTCCAGTCAGGGCATTTGGGGTTTTCCAAAAGGCTACGCCCCCTTCCCCCGTCTCCACCCTCTTTCCCCCCTAACCACAGGTTGTTTGGTAGTTTCCTGGCTTTTGCACAATTTCCCCTCTATTCTAAAAGGGTGAATTGCCTCTCCTAAGGTAGGTGACCATTTGAAAAGAGGGACAGGGCTCCTGTATCTTTAACAGTTGCATAGAAAAAGGAATTTCAGCAGGTGTCATTTGTATATATGGAGAACCTGGTGAAATTCCCTCTTAATCACCACAGTTAAAGCTGCAGGAGCTATACTAGAGTGACCAGATTTAAAAGAGGGCAGGGCACCTGCAGCTTTAACTGTTGTGATGAAGAGGGAATTTCACCAGGTTCCCCATATATACAAATGACACCTGGTGAAATTTCCTTTTCAATACAACTGTTAAAGATACAGGAGCCCTGTCCTCCTTTTCATATGGTCACCCTGATAAAACTGTTAAAGATACAGGAGCCCTGTCCTCCTTTTCATATGGTCACCCTATTAGCCTAAGGCTTAGTGACTGTCAGCGAGTGTCTTAAGCTACAACATGTTGATAATGTTTTCAATTTTGCCCCACCCTTTTTGCTTTCAGCTCCACCCACCACTGGAATGCAGCCCTCAGGCCGAATGAGGCTCCTCAGCCTGCCTTAGAGCTACAAGTTGTTGACAGAATGGTGGATCTTCTGGCATGTGTTGGGGAGGGTTAAATCTCTATGGATTTCCATAGAACGAGGAGTTCCAGGTAATCAGCATTTGGAAGAAATAGTATGTATGTAAGATCAATCAAAGATGCTAGAATGACTCAGGGAATCACCCAGGTGCCATCTGTTTACTGGACCCTGTAGATGGCTTTTCCTACTTGCACCTGGAAAAGGTGGCCACTGCCAGCACACCTGTCCAGAGAAGACTGTGTATCTTTACTAATGAATACAAAAGTGTAGCCAGCAACAGTTTTCTGTGCCACAATTCTCTTTGCAGTACTACCCACCAAAAGCAATAACTTGTAGCTGTTGGGATTTGGGCTCAAAATATTTATTATTTCTGAGCTTCTTTCCTATGAAATCTTAGAGATGACCACAGCTGGAGAAGGAATCATTCCATGACTTGGCCTACGAAGCCAGATGCTAGGGTGGATGGAGGTGGAAACAACAATGGAGGGTGGTCATTGTTGCCTTCATGCCTTGCTAGTGAAATTCCAGAGGAGTTTGGCTTTCTTCTGTAAGAAACAGAATGCTAGACTAGATGTTCCTTCATCTCACCTAGCATGGCAATTCTTAGTTAATGGACAAGTTTAACTGGAACTCTGGTTTTACAGTAAGGAATATGGTGTCTGTGTGTCCTACTTTGCAGACGACAGCCCTCTATTTGAAGGCAACTTCTGTTTTAGGCACTCCCTGGTCCAAGTCAAGTTTAAAGATAAAGAAACAAGGGGGAGTATCCACTGTTGGCAATACACCAGTTCTAAACAGTCCTCCCTTCTCATGGGCAGTATCCAACCCTGCTGCTGCACTAGCAGGAAGGACTGCTAGCACACCAGGAAAGTAGCACTTGTTAGTGCAACCCAACAAGCTACCTGAAATATCACTTTCAGAAAGGAACAAGTCAGCAGAGCTTCCTCCCACAACTTCCACTGACCTGTCTCATCCCAGAAGTGATAGTTTTGAGTAGTTTCTGGTTGCGCTAGCAAGATGCACTGGATACTGCCCATAAGGAAGGAGAGAAGGGGCCTTGGGTTTGCCCATCAACATTTGGACAGCAAACTGAGTAGGCCCATAGGTCACCTGGTCACAATCTTCCCCATTATGCTGAGATGTATTTCCATTTAAATTATAGTAATGATTTCCAAATTTTCAGCTAGAATTACATAAAATTAGATCCGTATAAACTTAACATTCATTCAAATCTATATAATTCTTTGTCATCTTTTTGGGGGGAGAGGGGTTGAGGGGATGATGTGCATACCAGCCTTTTCCAACTTTGGATCTCAAGATGTTGTTAGACATTTCCACCATCCTGAGGCTGAGGGCAAATGGTCTATAATGATGGGAGTTGTCCAACAGCATCTGGAGACCCAAGTTTAGGTATGGTGGGCCAAAATATCTGGAAGGCTGCAAGTTGCCCCCCCTATTTTAAGGAATGTGCTTGGCTTCCTTGCATGAGTCACCTGGACCTATTTTCTCTAGAGGCATTTTTCTGAGATGTACTTGCTTTCTGTTTGTCCTACTGTCACCCAGATCATATTAACTAAACTATGTGAGCTCTCAGGGCTAGCCAAAAACATTTTGCTGCCTGAGGTGGGTCAGGAAATGGAGTTCCTCCTCCTCAAGTGATGATGCAGTGCAAGGCTGGCTTAGTTATTTTGGCACCTGAGACAACAACAATAACATCTGACAAGTGCCTCTCTCTGACAGTAAAACACAATAAATAAATAAATAAATAAATAAATGAGCTAACAGTTTGCTGCACTTTTGTGACACTCAAAATCAGATGCCTGAGGCTGGCCCACCCAGCTCTGTTCCGGGGTTACTCATGTGAAATATCAATGTGAATGTAAGGGGCTATGGGACATGTCTTCAGACCCATCCCAAGGTTGTATAACTCCTCCTCAGCCCCTCACATGTTTAGGGATAACATCTACAGGGGGAACTCTTCTGTCCAGGGGGAAACCCATGAAATTTAGAACCCTGATAATGTTTATTTTTTAAGTTACAGCAATAATTTCTGAAACAAGTACAGAGAGAAGATTTTGTCTATTATAGGACTGCCATTTTTAAATTTTATTTGCAAGAGCCGGATTCCTGGGCATCCTACAACTAAGGCACAAGCAGCAGTTCAGCCTTTCAAAACTTTTTTTTTTGATGGTATGCAGATAGAACGATGGCTTCATTTTTAAAAAACATATACATAATGAACGGATTTTAAAAATGTGAAATGTTTTGGTATAAAAGCCCGGCTTCGGTCACAAACAAGAGAATGCTTTATAAGTAGTATTGTGACTGAAGCTGGTGTTTTGTACCGAAACGTTTCACATTTTTAAAATCGGTTTATATATTTAAAGCTATAAAATTTTAAATGTTATTTTTTTAAGAGTGTTTAAAATTTAAAATCTCTAAAAATATTTTTTAACTCATATGCGCTACTAGTGTCATCTTTTTTGTTGTTGTTTCAGGATGTCTTCCTTCTCTTGCTTGAAGTGGGTCGTCATATATGCACCAGCTCCAAAGTGTTTATCGTTTCTCCACTAGATGTCCTTCTCTTTGTACATAACCCACACACTTCAGTAACAAGCCACTTATCAAGGAATTGAGCATTTCTGTCATTATTAGGGCAGTGTCCTGGCCCTCTGGCTCACTTCTGCATTGAAATGACACGCTTTATGGAAACTCAGTTGAAAGAAGCCTGTCAAAATGCAACAGATGTGCTTGGAATCAGAAAGCAGTGACCAACATGTCTACCCATGAACTAGGGGATTGGACTAGATACCCTACAATGTGAATTATATCATTCTATGGCCTTAGCTAGACCTACCTGATAATCCAGGATGGAGGAGGGAAGATCTCGCATTGCAATTAATGTGAGATCCCGCCTCTGTTTACACATGAGGCGCGACGACCTCAGGAAGAGAGGCGTTGTGCCCACCATTTTGTATTTTTAAAGGAGAAGGAGTGAACGAATGCTAGTGTGCTTAAGGTAGGTCTTTTTTAAAAATTTAACTTATTTTCCCCACTCCCCTCACCCTACCCTCAATGGGCACAGCTCTTGGCTCCGCACGAGAAATCGCATGGAGCTGGGTCAAACCACGGCAACGGGCCACATGCTCAGCCTGGGACCGCAGAAAAAGCGGGCCCAAAGGGGAGGGCTCTATCCTGGGGCAAGGGAGGGATGATCACTCCCTGATCCCGGGATCCCCTGTGCGTCATGTGGATGCACAGGGACGATCCCAGGGTTGGCCTCGTGATAAAGCCTGGTCTAGCTAAAGCCTATGAAACATCCTGAGATAGACCTCAGTTGCTACACAATCCACACTCTGTTGCCTCCCTTACTTACCTTCTCCCTACCTCCAGCTGCTATGACTAGAAATTTTGGCCCACAGGTGGAGGGGAAAGGGGTTACCCAAGGAACTGGTATAAATAACAGTAATTGTTTCTTCTTTCAATATAGGCACCACCTCTGGGCAATGCCCTGGCAACGCAAATGTTTCTTGTGCCTTTTCCCACAGCTCACCTTTTGAATTTCTGCCTGTCACTCAGCTGTCCAAAGTCCAGCAGCCAGAAAGCAAGTTGGCAATCCCCAACCCTCTTCCTGATTATTATTTTTTAAGGATGTGAAAGAAAAAAGAAAGTCATATCCCAAACAGTCCTGGCTTGGCATTTACAAAACCAAGCCTCAAAAGAACGAGGCTTTGAAAAACCAAAACCACACCTGATTTTTCCATCAAAACTCCTAAATGTTCTTGATTTGGCACTAAAAGCCACTAAGAGCCTGCAGGATGGAAGCAGTAGTTCATCATCCATCTCCAATACAAAGCTCGGCTTATTTATGATGTCCAATTTCCTTTCAATTGTGAGATTAGTGGTTTTGTTGGCTTTGGGTACTAATCAAGATTTAAAGCTATGCAAAAAGAAAGAAACATACTCTTGGGTGTTCCCCTGAGCAGAAAGAAATCAAAACAATTTTCCTCCTGAAATATTTAATAATAGCTTCTTAATGGATAAATAAAAAAATGTGGTTGCAACCTTGAATTTTATGAGTACAATTGATTTCAATTGAAGAAACCTGGAATATAATTGCGGCAAACCCAGGCTCTGAGTTTTGCGGGGGCGGAAAGAGACTTTTAGATAGTCTTTCAGCTGCTGATTGACTTGTCCGTTTACAAGGGTCATGTTTTTCCTAGTGGATTTTCCACTCTCTCTTTAGTCATGCGAAATAGCTTTGGTCTCAAAACAACACGCAAACGGAGCCCTCACACTTGCTTTCCTGTAAGCGCATAGGCTAAGTTTCCTGAGGTGTTCTGCTGAAAACAATCCATTACCTCTCAGCCATTTGGTGCAGGATCTGGCCAGGATGGAAGCTGTACTACCTATGTCACCTACTTCTGAGCTGTCTTGGCTCTTCACTGAATAAGTACCAAGATGGCAGCAATGGCTCTTGGTGGTTAGACCTCTTAATCGGTCAGAACCCAAAGAAGTTTACCTGCCTGAGGTGGAGGGCAAGATGCCCTCCAATCCATCCAGACAGGCAGTTTAATCTGACTTTGACACTAGTAGCAGGAGAGAGTCCTCCGCCATACCTGGGGGCAGCAGGCATGCTTAGGGAGTGCAGGGCAGTTTGTATGACACACCCAACTTCTGTCCTCCAACAGAAGGGAACAGATGGTGGGAAGCATCACTGCCCTTTGCCAACCCCCCCCCCAAATACCCAAATCTTTCCACATCCACTGCCAGAGGCAGCTGCCTCATTTTGCCTCATAGTGGGGGTGGCTACACTAGATGTGGTAGGAACCCTATGGAAAGCAGCCACAATGCAATGAGTGTTTCATCAAACTACTTCATAGTTTTGTAGCATGTAATTCCTTAACAGCATTCCCCACTTTCTTGGATTTCCTGTCCTGCTTTGTTAAGCTTTCCTATGACAGGGGTATAAAAACTCAGGCCCAGGGCCCACATATGGCCCTCAGGGTTCCAAAACCACCCCTCTACAGTTCCCCAGAAGGCCATGCTCCCTTTTGCTGGCTCCACTTCCTTTCCTCCAATCACTGACCATAGGGATGGTGTTGGCATCCATCGGGGCTTGAGGCCCAGCAAGAAACTGCTGGCTTGGCTCCCCCCAACCACCAGTCCATGGAAGCCATGCTTGCATTGGGTTGGGCAAACTTGTGGATTTCCACCACCTGCCAACCCCTTGCACTCTTTGTGCAAGGAGAGCATGAGGGGTTGGCAGGTGGTGGTGGGGACTCTTGCCCCACCTGCCTGCCAACCCCTCATGCTGTTCTTCCTTGCAAGGAGAGTGTGAGGGGTTGGCAGGCTGTGGGGGCAGAAATCCTGCACTGCCCTCCAACCCCTTGCACTCTCCTTGCAAGGAGAGAATGAAGGGGTTGGTGGGTGGCAACAGGGATGCCCGTGAGCTACCATTTTACAGAAAATGGTAGTTCATCATTTTATGTAAAGGGAACTTTTATGCAAATGGTGGCTGTAAATACAGCCATTTACACAGCATTAGAAGTGTAAATGATTTAAATAGTCTGTTTACACCTGTACTGTTGCTTACATGGGCCTATTTATGCCCACCATTTGTGCAGAAGACCCTTTACATTAAAGGATGAACTGCCACTTTCTGCAAAATGGAAGCTGGGCAGAGGAGTGGGACGCTGCGTGCCCCTTGCTGGGCACCTCTGGCTCATCACATGCGCAGCAGATAGGGTATATATTGCGTTATGCATGGTGTGGAGAAAGCGCATAGGCTTTTTTCTTTCTCTTTCATAATACTAGAACCCAGGGTCATCCTATGAAGGGGAGGAGATTCGGGGGGTTATCCAGTGTGGTGTGGTGGCTAAAGTATTGGATTGGGTGTCGGGCGATCCAGGTTCAAGTCCCCACTTGGCCATGGAAACCCACTGGGTGACTTTGGGCCAGTCACAGACTCTCAGCCAAACCTACCTCACAGGGTGGTTGTTGTGAGGATAAAATGGAGAGGAGGAGGATTATGTACACCGCCTTGGGTTCCTTTGAGGGAAAAAAGGCAGGATATAAATGCAATAAATCCTCCTCCTCCTCCACATGAGGTATTTACTCGGATCCTGTTCAACACGTGTGGTGGTGGCGGGGAGGGGGGGCTTGCATGGCAGGTGCCCAGGAAAGCTTGGCACTGTCCGGCCATCCAGCTCATTGGAATAAGTGGGATCTGGGCTGAGGCAGATTGGGGCCAATTTGGAAGCTCCGAATCGTCCTCCAAAGCAGGTAAGGGTGTCTGTGCACAGCCCTATTACATAGGTCTTTGGTGTGATCCAGCACAGCTCCTCTTGGGCTCTTCTGACTTTTTCCATGCAGACTTCACAAAGGAAACGTTCTCACATCTTTTTGAAGCACACCACTATTTACTTGGGATCAATTCTACCATTACCAGAATGGCTCACTGGCTTCAAATGGTTTACATTCAATTACTCTTTGTCAATGAAGCAGAACCCACTGGGGTTACCTGAGTCAAAGAACATGATGGCGCCCCAATCCATTCCATGTACACCGGCAGAGTAAACCTATTTTAATGCTGGCGAAGGGATGATGTCCTCCACTATACCTGAGGCAGTAGTCTAGCTTAGGGTCAGGGAAGGTCAGGGCATATGACACACCTAGATCTACTTTCCAACAGAGGAACAAGAGGAACACCTGGGTGGAGGCCACTGCTTCCCCCCAACACCTGCCACCCAAGGTGGGCACCTAACAGTAGGGCCAGATTACTTCCATTACATTTGCACAGCTACCAAGCTATCGTTGTTGGATCACAGTTTGTTCCATTGTGCCAGAGGGGATTGATCTTGCTGACCTGGACCAAAACAGTCATCTATATAAGACAAGTCATTATTGGTTGACGGAACCAGGCAAGACTCCTGAAGAAGAGCCCTGAAATATTAACAGCTCTCAGAATTTTTTATCTTTAACTCCGCTTCACACTTGTTTTAAGAAGAGAAGTGTAACCCCGTGTTCCCTCTCGGGTCTTAAATATTGTATTTTGTATCAACTCACTACCAACCACAGCAAAGAAAGGTAGGTTAACCCTTTCTCAAAGTAGACATTTTCTACTCAAAAGTGCCGCCTAAGCATGAAGAACTGTACTGAGGTGGGGGGGAACAGCTTGGAGAAGGGGCAATTTTGAGCCAGCGGAGAAAGGCCAATGGTTAAAATGTGAAGCAGGGAATAGATAACACATTCCATCCCACCACCTAGAATAGTTACCTTGCAAGGTTGCTGTGCATTAAACACACACACACACACACACACACATCTCACACACACACAGAGAGCCAGGAATTCGTTACACACATTTGTGTATATCTCCTAGTTCGCCCCTTAAAATAAAAGTAAAGTAGTGTCTGTTGAAAGCAGAGGGAAAAGGCATATTGGAAATTACTTGCTCGGCATACAAAGACAAGCATTTGGACAACCTTACAGCCATAGCCACAAAGTGTTTCGGCTGCCCGTTTGGCAACATTTGTTGTGGAAGTTCATTTGAGTTCAGTGGGGGATGTGGTAATCGACAAAAGAGCAAGACTGGAACTTGAAAGTGAGGAGGAATTCACAGCTCGCCCATTAATCTGCCATATTTTGTCAGCGCGCATGCCACCCCCCACCCCCACCCCCGAGAGATATAAAGGTCATTCTTTTCCTTCATGTTTCATACCATGGTCAACGGCAGTTCGCGCGTGACAAATATTCAATTTCAATAGTCTATGGGATAACGTTCTTTTGGACTTTTAGAATTTGTTCTAGATTGAGTTTGGTAAAGAAGGAAATATTTTTCAACATGATTTATAGGGAAATGGAATTAAAAAGAAGATTAGGCCATCCTTCTTCCACACAGAGGCTTACATAAACCCACTCCCACCCCCTGGATCTTGACTACATTGCATTGTTCAGAGAGCAAGTGAAACAGCTGGATAGTAATATGAAAGGCAGGGATGCACCACCCGTTTCCCTTAAGGGTGTTGTTTGCTTGACAGGCAGAGAGCCAGTTAACAAGTAGGCAACAGCACCGACTGGTTCTCCTCCTCCTCACCACCACCACCTTTGTCTGGGCCAGAGCCAGAAGCAGGTGAAGAAGCAGGTTGCAATGGTGAAGAGAGAAAGCAGCTCTGCGGTGCTCTTATAATTGGGCCCCTGCTGGGGTGTGGGCCCTTGGCAGAGGCCCAACCATGTTTACCCTTGACGCCGGCCAAGATCTATACATATAAATTAGAATATGGATTTTTTTTTTGCAACCCTGTGTTTTCTTTGACAGTGGATGTCCTCTTTTTTTGCAATGCATCACTGGCCACCCTATTAGTGATGCTTCCAGATGTGGGTTTTATCATGCCATCACCTGCCCTCATTCATGGAGTTTTACAGGAGGTCCGGACATCATCACCCCTGCTGTATTTTCTTACTGCTTCTTCCATCTTTTACCTTAATCCAAAACAACAGCGAAGGAAGGAAAGAAAGACGGAATTTCTGCCTTGTGACGTTATGTGTGGAAGGAATTGACTAATTAGTCTGACTTAGAGCTTCATCACACCAGCGTTATACTATGCAATCATTGCGAATTGCATGCAAAGGACTCAGAAGTTTTCCACCTTATAATCTGCTTTGATTGTGAAGTACTCCCATGCATCCTGCCTTAATTGTGCAATAAAGCAAAAAGATTCACCATATTTAGCCCCTACATTTTGAGAGTATCTTCCGAGCCGCCGCGGGGGTGCAGGAGCAGGATTTTAAAGAAATGCTTACATCTGCATAAGCTTTAAAGATAAAGACACCAAAATTGTCACAGTAATAGATATTAGGGAGAGCTTTAAGCATACCAAATTTGAATTGAATTGGGTCATCTGTTGATTTTTAATGATTTTTTTACATTTCCCCCCTTAAACTCACTTCCTGGTATGCAAAGGATCGTTGTCGCCCGGTAGCAAAACCAACAACAATCGCGAAAGCTTAGTGCTATGGAGATAATCCGAGGGAAGGAGGTACGTGGGATGAAGCTTTAATACTGGGTTCCCTGTGTGTGTGTGTGTGTGTGTGTGTGTGTGTGTGTGTGTGTGTCTTTACTGAGCCTTCCTTTTTGAATATTTCATTTGTCCCTAGTAAATTATTATTATTATTATTATTATTATTATTATTATTATTATTTATTTATTTATTTATTTATATAGCACCATCAATGTACATGGTGCTGTACAGAGTGAAACAGTAAATAGCAAGACCCTGCCGCATAGGCTTACATTCTAATAAAATCATAAGAACAATGATACATTAATAAATATGTGACGATAGACTTTATTTTGCACTACATTTATGCATTAAAAAAAAACCAGGCAAAAAAAGAAGAATAAAATAGTTCTCCATATTTTTGCCTATTTCAATCTGAATCATGCATAATTTCTTTTTGGCTTCCCCCAAATTTGACAGCAGAAAAATGAACCCAATGAAAAATCTCCCAAGTGGGGAAAATGTTTTCATGATTCCAATGATTTCTTCATTATCCTACATTCCTAGTCAACTTAAACCTAAAAATTAATAAAAACCTTTTCAGAAGAACTTTTCACCCCCCCACCAAATAATTGACCTTTCATTTTCCTTTCTAAACTTTCCTATTTATTTTGTTGGCTTCTAAGTATTGTTTGGGGATTAAAAGCAGTAAATTCTCAAAATAATTGCTCCCAGTTTGTTGTGTTGTATTATATTTATACCCCCTTGTTGTAGGTTTATGTTAAATATGTACTCCATTTGTTAGATTTTAAGTGTAGTTTGGAATCTCTGGGTGCAATTCATCAGGAATGTCTCGAGTGCAATACTCTATGAAATGAAGAAGACCTGCATAAGTGCACGGCTGAAGCATCGTACAACTCCCATTCATTTCCCTGAGCTCTATGCAGTACATGTTCAAACCAAGAATATTGTGCCCTGTTTGTACTTTGTATTTTCTCTCTCTTGTAGACTATATAACTTTTGTGGCTACACACATGTGCCACAACATAATACAGAGGTAGAGAAAGTGGATAAGGAGACATTTTTTCTCCTTCTCTCATAATACTAGAACTCAACGGGGTTCTTCCATGAAACTGAAGGATGGGAGATTCAGGACAGATAAAAAGGACTCCTTCACACAGCATGTAGTTCAACTACGGAATTTGCAACCACAAGATGCAGGGCCGGCGCCAGACTATATTGCGCCCTAGGCAGGCACGTTCTGAAGCCGCCCCCCCGCTCACTCGCTCGCTCACCGCCCCCTCACTCGCCTGCCCACCCACTCGCTCGCTCACTGTTCCCCCCCGCCCGCTCGCCTGCCCACTCCCTCCCGCTCCCGGCTTTGAAGCCAGGATGCTGGGGTTGGGGGGCAGGGCAGAGGCTTTGAAGCGGCGCGCCTGGGTCACGGAGCTGGAGCGCATCGTGGGCAAGAGCCAGGCTGGGGCGAGGCGAGGTGCGGTGCTGCCGCCGCCGCAGGGTGGGGCCGCTGCTGCCGCCCGGCCCACCGACCCCCTCACAGCCGCCTCCGCCGCCGCCTCCGGGACGTGAGGAGCTGCCGCCGCCACTGCTGAGGGGCCGCTGAGGCCACCCCCCGCCCAGCTGCCCCTGCTGCTGCTGCTCCCGCCCGCGGGCTGGCCAGCTGGTTAAAAAAAGGAAAAAAAATGAAGCGGCGTGCCTGGAAGTACTGAAGCCTCCGCCTCCAACCCCAGCATCCTGGCTTCGAAGGAGCCAGGACGCTGGGGTTGGGCGGAGGCTGGGGCGGCGGCTTTGGAACAGCACATCCGGAAACCGCTCTAGGAGAGCGGCTTCCGGGTACGCTGTTCGGTGCCCTCGTTTGCTTGGCGCTCTAGGCGGCCGCCTGAGTTGCCTCTATGGCAGCACCAGGTCTGATAAGATGTAGAGATGGCTACCAGTTTGGATGGCTTTAAAAGGGGTTATACAAATTCCTGGAGTTTAAGGCTATCAGTGGCTACTAGTCCTGATGGCTACATGCTACCTCCAGTAGCAAAGGCAGTATGCATATGTACACCAGTTGCTGGGGTACATAGGTGGGAGGGTGCTGTTGCATTTATGTCCAGCTTGTGGGGTTCCAATGGGCACCTGGACAGTCACTAATGCTGGACTAGATGGACTCTTGGGCTCATCTACACCAAGCCACCCACTACACCATTCCACTACGAAAGCAGTATATCAAAGGCAGGAGCCACACCAAGCAGAATATAGCGGTATGAAAGTGGTATATGGTATGCGTTAAAGGGCCCCAATAGTGGTCAGTGCACTTTAATACCGCTTTAAAGCAGTAGCGTGGCTCCTGCCTTTTATATACTGCTTTCATAGTGGAATATCCTGCTTGGTGTAGATGAGCCCTTGGTGTGATCCAGCAGGGCTCTTCTTATGTTCTTACATTTTAAAATCCAATTAATTGAATACCCCCTCCCATCATTCACTCTATTTCTGATGTTCTGGCATGAGTTCTGTTGGTTACATAGCTATAACAGCACCACTCCTGCAGAAGAGATCCAACCAAGCACAGGGCTGCTAGCCTGCCGCACTCAGAATGGCAGAAAGGGCTCATGTTAGCTACCTGCACCATGCCAAGTCCAGGACTCCTGCCTCCACTAGTAATGGTCCTGGCACATGAACTGGAATGGCAGGATTGGCCAGCAGCAGGGGGGGCTACCCAGTGACCAGACCCATGCTATGTGTCCCTGCCAAGTGTATTTTGAGCTGAGACCGAGGACCTTGCTAGACCTACCTTAAAATCCGGGCGTATTGAGGGGCCAGCCCACGCTAGAAGTAGCGTGGGCTGTCGCTTCTCTCCACACGTCCGACGCGACGGGGTAAAGGAAAGCCCCATCGCGTCGGCCATTTTGTTTCATATGTTAAAGGGGCCGGGTGCGCAGGAGCGCTCCAGCAACTAAGGTAGGTTTTTTAAAATTAAAAACAGGGTTCCCTGCCCCCGATTTCCCTACCCTGGCTGCGATTCCCCCTGATCTCTGATCCCCCCATGCCCCGCGATCTCTGATTCCCCCCATCCCCCCTGGCTCCGTTTCCCCCTCATCTCTCCACCCTGCCCTGATGGCCGCAGTGCTCCTGCAGAGCGCTGTGCGCTGTCCACCGCTTTTCCTGGCTACTCATGAGTAAATACGGTAGCCTGGAAAAGCGGTGGAATGGGCTACACGCCTGCGGTCTCGGGCTCAGCCCAAGACTGCGGGAAAAACCGGGCCACAACTGGTACCGGTTATCCCTGGCCAAGGGAGGGTTACCCCTACCTGAGCCCGGGATCCCCTGTGCATCATCTGGACGCACAGGGATGAGCCCAGGCCTTGCACTGGGCTAAACCCTGGTCTAGCAGTTGCCCAAGAAAGCCATGTCCAATTTTGTTAAGGCACCTAGGTCTGTTTGTCTGTTTGTTCCCTTGCCTTCCTTCTCCCTGGGACCCATCTCTGCACTGTCCTATACTAAATAGTCCATGCTCCCTTATTCATACTCTGAGTAGGCTTAGAATGGGCAGGAGAACTCACTTTGGCGATTTGAAGACAAGAGACTTCCTCTTAAGCAATCTTTGTTGATTTAGCACCCGCTATTGTGTAACCACTGATCCATGATGCTGGCTCATTTGGGATAAATCTCACAATGGATTAGAATAGACATGAGCTATGTTCTAATGGCTCCCCACTAATTTTGTTTTTAAATGTCCTTTAAGCTAAAAGCTGGACGGTTTTAATAGTTCAAAGGAATGTGGAAAATGGGCCATGGTGAGCAATTAAAATGCTGTTTTGAGCAGTGGTTTTTATTAGCTATATCCATGTGACTTTTATACTGATTAGGGGCTGCCATAAACTTGCTGGGGAGAAGCATTGGTATCCTGAAGGCGCCATAGCAGTGTGGAGCTCCCACTCTCTACGGCTTTGCTGCGGTCTACCCATCCGTTGTCCTTCCCTGGCCGTCCTTTTACAAGTTCAGAACTTGGGTTCAGATTGACACGCACAAACTGGGATGCTTATGCAAACATCTTGGGTTTTCAAAAATGGAGATGGAAATCTCATGAAAACACGATTTATTGGAAGATTTCTAATACTTCCTGCTTCTGTTTGGCCTGGAAGTGGCACAAGAACAATATTTCTTGTGGTGGTTGCAGTTCGGAACCTTGATGGAACAAAAAATAAAAATAAAGGAGCTGCACGTACTAATGGAAACTCAGTTTTAGAACAATCCAATTTGGGGGGGGCTCCACAAAGGTTTTGTTCCATGTCTAATACAATCCAAGTAAAAAGGGAAGAGGTGGGTTTTTTTAAAAAAAATGTTGTCCATAGATCCAATCCTACTGCTTCCTTTTCAACGAAGTTAAAGGTGCGATCCTATGCATGTTTAGACAGAAAAAGGCCTGAACTCCCAGTATTCCCCAGCTAGCCTGGGGCATGCTGGGAATTGTAGATCTTTTTTCTGTATTAACATATATAGGATTGTGCCTTTAACCTCACTGAGAAGCAAGCGTTAGATTTGCCTTAAATTTACAATGCAATCCTATACCTGTCTACTCAGCAGTACACCCCATTTGGTTCAGTGGATTTTACTTCCAGGTTAATGAGAATAGGATTATAGTCTGCCTCAAGATATGAAAATAAATTCCTGATCAGCTATTTTATGTTTGCTGCATAGTCCCCTGCTAATGGAAGGAATACCACTACAGCTCCAAACTTAAGGCACACCTCTTAGAAAGGACACAATCCAGCAAAAGCTAAGCTCAATTAATTGAAATCAATGTGACTTAAGTTAATTCTGACAAAGAACAATTCCGATGTTTTCAATGGGACTAGTTGCAACTAACTTTGCTTAATTGTGCCCAATATCCTGTTGAAATCAGTGGGTGCAATGAGCTTTGCAATTGGGTGGGATAGAAATGTAACAAATGAAATGAAATATTTTCAAGAAAATTTATGTTGGGAGTGGGACTGCCTTTATATTGGTCGTTCTCCTTTGCCTTCCAAACTTGGCAAGAGTGCAGCCTTCTTTATGTCTGTTTATTCTACAATGCATTGAGTTTCCCCTACTAAAGGGTGATTTACTTGAAGGTAGTGAGACTACCTCTGTCCAGAAATCACTTGTCTATTTCTGGATAGGTATCTCTGTCCAGATAGGATCATAGCTGGTGTCATGTGCCCCTGTTCCCTCCGGCAATGATGCATGCTGGCAAACTCACACGGGACACTCATATCAGTGAGACTTCTTTTATTGAGGGAAATCCCATGGTAAAAAGCTTAATGGTTACACACTTCAGAAATACTTAAAACTGATTCATGGTCAGAAAGCTTTAGGCTCCAAGATAACGTATGGCCAAAATGCTACTCACTACAATAACAACCTGGTTTCCCAGTTGCCATCTCAATGGTTCAAAATATGGGTTCCAAACCCAACCAAGGGAAGGGAAGTTTCCTGATATGATCTTTCAGGCAATCACAATGTGGAATTCTTGAAAGGCTTAACAAACCACCCCAAGGGAGCTAGTCCAAATGCGGCCAGACGTTGGTAACTCAGGGAACATGGCCAAAGCCTAAACAAGATCACAGGGTGCGTAAAAATCTCAGGCACAGGAACTACCTGCCATCTGAGCCTGCAGAGAAAAACTCCAACAATAAAAAATCAATCCCAGTCTATCCTTACACTGGGCAGTTGGTAACACACACAATCACAGTGAAGTTAAAACCTCAGGCACAAGGAGTTCTGTGCTTGTACTTCAGCCCAGGGAACTCCCTGCCACTTGAGTTGGCAGAGGAAAAGTCCAATGGTCAATCCCAGCCTGCCACTACGCTGAGCTGACCACAAACGCACAATCCACAGCAAATGCGAGTACAAGTCTATGAAGCCTCACAGTACTTTCACTTACACCAGGATATGTGTAAGATCAACAGTGGCAAGGAAGAAGACAAACAGGCACCATGAAGGGGGGAGGGGGATTACTTGACACACACCCCGCACATTTGTTGAGGAACGTATCCCACGAAGGGTTCAGACCAGGTTAGCTATCAGACAGGGAAGCAGTGAATGCCCCACACATCAACACTTGTGGGGAAATCTTCAGACACGCAGCAGCTTTTGGATACAGCTGGGAATTCAGCCACCCAGCACCCTCAATGCTCTGGTTTAGCAGTCCCTTCCGCAACACAAGAAAAATGCATTTGGTTTCCAGGGTTTACATTGCAATCTTAAATGTGCTTACTCAGAAGTAAATCCCAGTCATTTCAATGGGATTTACTCTCCCAAGTGTGTGTCTGTGCACTGGACTGCAGCTTCTCTCTAGCTCTCTCTGGCATTCCTGGATACAAGTGTTAAGATTCTAGGCTATCTGATCCATAGATAGGTAGCAGTAAGGTTCATTTTGTCAGCCCTTGAATATCATACTGCTTTCCCAGCAAGACTAGATTAACACTTCCTAGCTCCTCCTCCTCCTCCTCATCAGCAGCACCACCACCACTGTAGGGTGAGAAACCATTAGACTCGCTTTACAACCTCAGCAAGCAAATGCTGTTGAATTTCTGTAAACACTATGGGCCCATCTACATCAAGCAGGATATTCCACTATGAAAGTGGTATGAAAGTGGTATATAAAAGGCAGGAGACACACTACTGCTTTATAGCCGTACTGAAGTGCACTGCAGGATCTACACTACTGCTTTATAATAGTACTGAAGTACACTGACAACTGTTGAGGCCCATGACACATCTACACCAAGCAGGATATAACACTATGAAAGTGGTATGAAAGTGGTATATGGAATGTGTCAATGGACCCCAACAGTTGTCAGTGTATGTTAATACTGCTATAAAGCAGAAGTGTGGCTCCTGCCTTTTATATACCACTTTCATACTACTTTCATAGTGGAGTACCCTGCTTGGTATAGATGAGCCCTATAATAGCCAGCATCAGTATGAAGTCACTGCTCAGTTTTGGAACACAGCAGGATTCACACTTTGGATAGCACCAGTATTTGTAATCCCAGTCCCAGCTCTCCAGTGTGTGTGTGTGTGTGTGTGTGTGTGTGTGTGTGTGTGTGTATATGCCAGTCAGTTTTGTAAAACAACATAAGACCTACCTGTCTGGATCAGACCATAGGTACATCTAGTCCAGCATTGTCTCCAACAGTGGCCTGCAAAATGCCTGGGAGTGTGTGTGATGTAACAGCCATGCCCTGTCTGCATTCAGCATCTAGCTATGAGGTATACTGCATCTGATCATGGATGCTCTCTTTGGATTGCCTTGGCTGGACCTACTGTATCTTCCATTAATTTGTTTACATTTTAAAAACAAGTATCTAAGCTAAAGTACCTCTCTCCATTTTGCAGTAATGAATTCTGTAAGTTATTTTATTATGGATTGTGTGAAGAATTACTTTCCTTCATCAGTTCTGAATCGACTGCCAATCATTGTCATTGGAAGAAGGGAAAAATGTGGTCCCTGTTTAATCCCACATTGTTCACTATCTTGTACCCCTCTCCCAGGCCCCCTCAGCATATTTTTCAACATTCCCTTTTCCTTTCTCCACTAGGTAGCTGGATCTACTGCAGCAAACCCACCATCACACACTTTGGCAGCCGGCTTTCAATACTCCCACTGCTCCTGATTGAGGGTAACTGTCTATTCATCTCAGGTCTTGGCCAGCATGGGATTCAGAACAATGGTACAGAGAAACCCACCCACAATCTCTAGACTTCCTTCTGCCCACATTGCTGCATTTCTATGGCTTTGAACATCCTGGCAAACATGTGAAAACCAGGAGAAAAAACTGAAACCTAACTCAAGAGATCTCTGGCTAAGATCAGAGTAACATGGCCCTCATCTTGACGACATCAACAATGCTGCGCGTGGCAGTGCGAGGTGTTGCACCGGCACATTGATGTTCCTTCCGATCATCTACATCGGAAGAAGCGCAGTTGCAGGCTTTCCAGACACCGTCGCCACTATGCCCGCCAACCCGAGCACTCACGCAGCCGGTCTGGGGGCGCCTCCGTGCTCCCTCTTCTAAGTGTAGTGGTGTTGTGTTTGTTTTTAGGAAAAATGGGACTGACGTGGATTTTTTTTAAAGCTGTAAATGTGAAGGATTGCATTTACAGCTAACTTGGGGGGGGGACAAGGGGGGGAGGAATGGGGTGCTCCCTCCCTGGCGGGATTTCCACCACCCCTTTAAATTGTTTTTTTTCTCCCTAACAAGGCTTTGCAGAGGCACGGAGCATTGCTCCAAGCTAAAAAAGTTGGGGTAAATACCCAACTTTTTTTAGTGCGGAGCTTTGGGGCTTTGCCCCTGGATTCCTTCGGAGTGGCAGCTACATCATGTAGATCACTTGCCGCCAGTCCAAAGCTACCACAGGGAAAAGTGCCTGTGTAGGCGAGCCCTAAGGCATTTTAGTATCTGAAGCAGAACATCCAAATTGTACACTCCTTCTATTTTATTTATTTATTTATTTATTTATATATTACATTTTTATACCGCCCAATAGCCGAAGCTCTCTGGGCGGTTCACAAAAATTAAAACCATGAAAAGCATAAAAACAACCAACAAATTTAAAACACAAATACAAAATACAATATAAAAAGTACAACCAGAATAAAACCACACAGCAAAAATTAATATAGGTTAAAATTTGACATTAAAACAGTGAAGTTTAAATTTAAGTTAAATTAAATTACAGTAGGTGTTAAAATTAATTAATCTATTAATTAATATGAGACACAACCAGCCAGGACACTGTCCTGCACAGGACCCATTGAAAGGAATAGGAGGAGCTGTGCAAAACTGTTGAGAGTGCTCTTGTGCAGCTTTCATTCATTCAATGGGGCTTGCAAGAGAAAATGTCCTTGTTGATTGTACCCTGTGGGTCAGAACGGTCTTTTACACTACCAACCTATATGGTGGCAAAGATCTGCCAGCTGAGGCAACAACCTCATCTTACCTCTTGGTAGGGTCTCCTCTGAGAATAGTTCTGGTAGGGTGACAAATAAATTCCTGATTTAAACGTTCAAAATGCAGAATGCAAATCCCAACATACTCCCCAGTAAATTATCCCGGTTAATGATACCCCTGATTATTATTTTTAATGTACCTCTTGTTTCCCTAGTGAATGTGTTTCTGCGCATTGGATCTCGTTACGTCTTTATCTACTAACTAGATTAAAGATCTGTTCCAGTCCGATGCAAGTTTGGAAGCAAATGCCACTGTATTCAGTGAAACTTACTTCTGGGTAAATGTCACTATGTATTTCAGAAAAGTGAAGTGTATCTTTAAAACACCTGGGTGAAGAATGAAGTGCATGCTCATTGGAAACAATCACGTTGCTTTCCTCACCTTTTTATTTCTGAGTAGTGCTGAATGAGTTATTTGCTTAAATTTATTTGCTTATTCATTATGGAAGAGAAAGAAATGCAGATCTGTCTTATAATAAGGTTTGAGGTAGGGATTAGCCTGAAAATGCTATATGACTTGTTGCTGCATAGTTTACTTCAGGATTACTAGATGACAATATAAAGTTAATATTTTGTGTAAAATAGGGTATTAAGTTTTTTAAAAAAGAAAAAAGATGCTGTGATCCTTTAGTTGCACTTTGCTATCCTTGTGCGTCCTTTAAATTATTTAGGCTGCAATCCTATGCCAAGTCACCTGGAAGTAAACGCAATACAGTAAATTCAATTGAGCTTACTTCTGAGTAGGATTATGCTATGCTGTCTAGTCATTCATACAGAATTAACCTGAACTTCACATTGACTATCCATTTAATATTGCTACTATATTAAATGTCAGACTTGTGGATTGTGACTAGAGTGTTGGACTGAGGGCTCCATCACACCAGCGATTTAATGCACTCTCGCTGTGCCTGGTGTGCGATTTTGCAGCATGGTACTCACATGATGCTGCCTCTTCCCCAGCCTTTTCCATCTTGTCCTAGAATGGGGAAAGGCTGGATTATTTTCCCCAAGCGCATTTAATGCACCTTGAAGCCTCCATGTAGTGCTGCCTCTCGCTTTTTCCTTTGTTGGGAGCATGTGCTTTGAAGGGAGTCTTGCTTACAAAAGGAGAGGGTGGGGCGGTTCTCATCCAGCCATGTGGAATGTTGGAATGAATGGACTTTTTACTGCTCCAACCCCACCCTCCTTGACCACAGCTCCCTCATTTTTAAAGATAAAGACATGGAACTTTGAACCTTGAGAGCTCTTAAGTAGAGCTTAATGTATGCTAAGTTTGAATCAGATTGGTTCATCCCTTGATTTTTTAGGATTTTTTTTTATCCCCCCCCCCAAACCATTCCCCTGATAGTCCACCAATGCCAAATTCCACCTGTTTGCATTTGTGGAGGATCTAGTTTCCTTTACTTTGATAATGTGAAGCTGTGCATCTCCAGTTCATAAAACAGAGATCTGCTGGTTCCCTTGGAAAAAGGAAAGGGACCTCTCATGCAAGCACTGAGTCATTACTGACTCTTGGAGGGATGCCACTGGCGTTTTCTTGGCAGGCCTTATAGCGGGGTGGTTTGCCGTTGCCTTCCCCGGCTGTTATTACCTTTCCCCAAGCTAACTGGGTACTCATTTTACCGACCTCGGGAGGATGGAAGGCTGAGTCGACCCAAGCCGGCTGCCTGAAACCAGCTTCTGCTGGGATCGAACTCAGGCCGTGGGGAGAGTTTCGGCTGCAGAAACTGCTGCTTTACCGCTCTACGCCACACGAGGCTGGTTCCCTTACTCAAGAGTAAATCCCATTGATTTCAACTGCTTTTACATCCAAGTCATACTAAAATCCAATGCATGCTTACCTTTGAGTAAACCTCATTGAACATAGAGTGACTTACTTCTGACTAAACACATATAGAACTGACTTTTAATAGTGTGGTCACTCAGAAAGTTTTTTTTTAAAGTCTAAAACAGCAAACTGAAAAGAAGTGCTCTGCAACCCTATGCAATCCCAAGTCCTCATGAAGTCTCCCATTAAATCTTAGCATCCGCTAAGAGGAGGCCCTGATGGGCACAGGGTGGGGGCTGAGGCTGGAGGGACTCTCTTCTGGGTCTAAGGAAAGAGCACCCCAACCCCTCCTGCTCTCTTCTTGGAGGCCCGGTGAAGAGCATTCCCACACCCTCCCATGTTTCCAACCCTGTCCGCGCTCTCAGCCCCTCCCATGCTTGGTAAGAGCTCACACATACCCTGCGGCCATCCCTGCGATGGCCAAGAGGCCTGGATGGGCGGTGGGAGGGGCTGGGAGCGGTATTTCTGGAAATGTGGAAAAAGGCACTCCCAGCCCTTCCCCTGTGGCCATCTGGGCCTTTTCTTGGCCGATACCATCCCTGCCAGTCCAGCATGCAATGTTTCTCCTTCCTAGGGTCACAGCAGCTTCCAGGTCTTCTGCGACTCGCCTCCCAGACTTCCAGGAGTTGCGGGGATGTTGGTTTTCCCAGACATTTGAATAAATTTTAACAAAACTGGCCGGATCTCCTAAATGGAACTCTGATCTGGACAGGTTAGATGGTCATTTATGGTCAGATGGTCACTCTGTCTTTGGGTGAACAGGAGCAGTGGCAATGATGGCATCCTCCTCTCCCACACATGTTGGTTGATTCAATAATACCTGCAAAGTGAATAAAGTTGTGGCCTACTCATATTCCACCTCTTTCTTGCTGATTGTAAAAGGAAAATAAGCAGGTTAACATTTCAAATGGGCCAGTGATGATGTCTCTGGAAATGATTATTTATTGCTCAGCCTCATATACCTATGATGAAATCTCTTGATGGGAATGAAATAAGCCAATGTTACCACCATGACATATTTTAGAAATATCCTTAAAGTGCATTGATGCGATATAACAGAGTGGACTGAAAGGCAAAACAGGAAACATTCTAAGGTACGAGTGCCAAGCCAGAATTTTCTTGCTTGATTTTAAACCATCTCCTGCTTTTTGTGGGTTTTAAATTACACCCTTTGCAATATATTCATATTGCTTTTCTGTGGGTACAACACACTACAACCTATTCCATTTTTATGATATTTATAGGCTGATAACATTTTTATCCTGTAAAATAAGTGGGGAAGGGCTAGACTCAAGCCTTAGCTAGACCTGCCTGAAAGTCCGGGGCAGAGGAGGGGAGACCTCGCGTTGTGATTAATGCGAGATCTCGCCCCCGTTTACACGTTAGGCATGACGACCTCAGGGAGAGGCGTCGCGCCTGCCATTTTTTATTTTTAAAGGGAGAGGAGCACACAAACGCTTGTGTGCTGAAGGTAGGTGCTTTTTAAAATTTCATTTCATTTCCCCGCTCCCCCCACCCTAACCCCGATGGGCGCAGCGTGGAGTAATCGCGCGGAGCCGGGTCAAGCTGCAGAAATGGGCCAGACGTTCTGTGGTCTTAGGCTCAGCCGGGGACCGCGGAAAAAGTGCATGATGCACAGGGACAATCCTGGGGTTTGCCCCGGGATATAGCCTGCTCTAGCTAAGGTCTCAGAATCAGAATAGCAGATGATGGAATAATGAAAACTTCCACCACGTCAGCAACTTTAAATAGACTCAAAGGCCCCCTTCACATCCAGTGATACTGGAAGCACATCTGTGTGATCAAATTCCAGATGAAGGGGAGTGTGTGTGAATAAAGCGATCACATCAATGGGGCAAATTGCCTAGAGCTTTCCCACCTAGAGATGGATAAATCTGTCCATTTCAGTTACTCTCCACTTCTCAATTTTCCAATCTTTCATTAAGTTTATCTTAAACATTGAGAATTTCTCTAGACTTAGGCTCGGTTCGTTCCAAACCTTTAGAATTTTTAAAATGTTTCCATAACAATTCTAAAGCATTTTTGTGCAGATTTCTCTTAATATATGTGTTTTTATATGCATTTTTTTGCCTAATGTGCATATTTTTGCAAGCAATTTTCCTAACAATATACATTTTTTGCAAACAAATTTCCTAATACAATGCACTGTTTCCCATGATATATGTATTTTATACATATATTTTATTGGAGAACTCCACTGGGAAATTTGGAAAAGTGAGAATTTTGAAGGATAACTGCTTTGCAGTTGTCACAGTGATTATAAACGGGACAAGTAGGTAAATCCACATTAAAATGTGGACTGACCAAATTTCTTCTTCATCCCTAGGGTGAATTGGCTCAACTATGCTGCTCTGGTGTTCACAGACTACAGTTGCCACATGTGTTATGGATGTGTTAATCCTCACCATAGTTCTACAAAAAAATTAAATAGGGCACTTCTAAGAACCTGCTTATGGAAGTAATTCAATTGTTGCATGTTGATTTCTTGCCTTTTGCTTTCCTTGGCAAAAGGGAACTAAAGCTGTTGGAATTGAACATCAGCCAAACACATCTTTTAATTGCTACTGCTAGATTTTGGCCAGTGCTTCCCTTTGTGATTTATGTATACCGTACAGGTATCCACTAGTGCTGCCATTTTAAGATTGTAGGATAGCATGGTTTCTTGCAGAAGTAATAACAGGGCAAGTACTAACTATGGTGGATCTCGCATGCCTGTAGACTTTGGTAGGTGCTCTCAGGGCTAGCTCTATCATGAGCCAGTCTTTCCTGACGTACTCTATAGACAGCAAAGAGAAAATTGGTTGCTGCTTAATTCCATACAATAAAAAACCAGGTTGCTTTTCATGATTGCATTTGGCAAGTAGTTTTACTGATTCATGTGCAAATAATCACCTTCGTGTGTATGTGCATATGAGTACAATCTTAAGATGGCAACACCTATATCTGGCACATCTATAAATATAGATGTATGTATATGTATATTTTATGTATGTTCTTTTCTGAGAACTAAATTCAGATGATGTAGCTAAGAAGCTGGAAAGTCAAACATGACCTTTTAAAACAAAAGAAAAAAAAGCTGATACTTGTGCATTAAACATTCACTAAAGTGATTGTCATCTACATCACATGTCTACAAAATGTTGGGCTGATCTCTGGCCATGTGATTGTCTTTTATCACCCTGAGGACAAAGGTTAAGTCCTTCCTTTCTTTTCTCTCTCTCTCTCTTCTTGTATGAGTGAGGTCAGTTCCCTGAAAAATTCCTGAAGACTGTACTGTGAATCGTTTTAATAATCCGTTTTGGTCTTTTGTGATGAAAGATTCAGAGATAGGGTTGCATGAGAAAGTAACAATATGTGCACCATATACTGATTCTCATCCCAGACCAGGCTTGGTGAAGAATAAATTCTTTCATACACATAGGGCAGTGGTTAGCATAATAGTTCTACGTTTTAAAGCATCCTTTAAAGTCCTAATCCAAATAGCAATCTTAACTGGAAACTGATTTTATGTCATAGCTGAACTATTAAAGCTTCCTTAGATATTTATTGAATACAATGCAAACAAATTGTCCCCATGGCTTAAGTGTTCCAAAACAGAACTTCCTATTAAACCTAATTTTCAAATATAATTTTCCAGCAAGGGTTGATCTACATACAAAACCTTTTTGATCATTAAGGAAATATGTATTTTTGGAGCATTGCAAGCATTTTTCTCAAGTAGACATCATTCATAATTCTCTGTAAGGTCAATGTGTTTGGCTTTCTTTTAAACAGGCTTGCCCCACCCCCCACCTGTTTCATGAATGAATGCACTTTTTGTCGAACTAATTGTTTTGGATGGATCCAGAGATGTGCAAGTGGAGGAAATTCTGGTAGTGGCTCTGTTCCACAAACTGTTATGCAACAGCAAGCGGAAGGTATTGAGGGACGTTGTGCAAGGCATTGTACAGAACTTTGTGCAATGCCTTGCACAAGTGGAGGCATACCTCTGGAGTTTCATTCTCTTTCTCACACAGAGATCTTGCACTAAGTGAGGAAAGGGACTTCTGGGTTTGAAAGAGATCTTTTGCTAATGGATACAAGGACATGTCTGGATCTACGATAACATTTTGGAGGTGCCAAAAAGCCCATAAAGAGGGATGATCTAGTAAATATACTGTACTTCCATTTTCAGAAAGTTTTTGACAAATTCATTCGCAATGAGACTTACATCTGCAATTAAAATGATAACTTTAATAAGGGAGCACAGAATACATTTTTTAAGTGTTTTGTTTCACTCGGGTCCTACTAATACCTTTTTATCTAACAAGGGGATTTAGTCTTTGTTTATTCATTTGTTTATTCATTTAGAGAGCTTTGGCTATGGGGTGGTATATAAATGTAATAAATAATAATAATAATAATAATAATAATAATAATAATGATATTTATGAATCGCATATACTAAATAAATTTCTAAGCAATGCGCAAAAGCTGGTCTTCATCCAGAGGTCAAGACTGCCTTCCTGGGAATGCTTGTTAGTAAAGATATACATTCAGTAGGCAACAAAACCCCAGAAGGGTTAGTGCTCGTTTAACTTGCAGCCGTAGTGAATTCCAGAAGTCTTACACTAAAGGCCCTATTCCAAGCCATGATGAAATCTTGGGTACCACCAGAAAAAGATGGGAGTGTTGGCTTTTTACCAAATGCTTTAGAGGAGTTTGTAAACTTTAAAAACGGACCCCCATGTGTATTTATAGTGAGGATTAGCCATATCTTTAAGAAAATATTCTATCCAATAGAAGCTCATTCCACAACTGTAAATTTCTGTTCATTGGACATTTCTGTTTGAACTTAGTGGTGGTGAGACCTCCAGCATGTTAAGGCATGCTGGTTGGAGTTGGTGGGAGTTGTAGTCTAACATATCTGAAGGCACCAGATTGAGGAATTTTATGTTAAGGTTTATTATTTATTATATTTATTTATTACATTTTTATACCACCCAATAGCTGAAGCTTTTACACTAGCAAGCTCTTTAAAGGTTGAGAACTTGGCCCATTGATTTCAATGGTGCAATCTCTGATTTATACCTGATTTGAATAATCACTGCAGCATCCTAACCTGAACAAATGTAAATGTAAAAGCAATACACACAGGGAGACACTGACAAATATAGAGGCAGTTAAAAGCTTATTTCAGAATACCTCATCTATTGTATTTCATTGATAATTGTTAGATTTATTCGAAGAGGAAGATACTTAACCTTTTTTTTTTTTTTTTGCTTGATTTACGAAACCTTCTATAGTCTCTTCCCTGACAATCTATATTTTAGAAACACAGGCAGAGAGGAGGCCTAATGTTATGTGAAAGGATTTTCCTAGGGTAACTGTTTCAGCCCTTTCTCAAACTGAACGAATAACTTTGATCTTTCAACTGTGAGAAGTAAACTGGGTGTGACCTTCCGTCATCAGCTAATCATCTCCCTTAATGACATCTGTTAACTTTGTTCTGATATTAGATCATGCTCTTTCTTTGTACTGTCAACATTTTTCCTCCAAGGTCTAATTATTTCACTTTATATGTATAGGGATATCTTGGGAGTCACTTGTGTTCGGTATGAAGTTCATCTTTTTGCATATCAAATTTCTAAAACTGATTGCAGTATTTTCAATGTTTTCTCACAGCATTAGTGCATTGATTTTTTAAAAATCATCTTTAAAGTAAAATATTGTACATTCCATGGTCCAGGTCAATGTCATCTCTTTTTCTTTATTACTTTTTCTGCTCAAACTATTCCACTTTCCAGGTTAATTGTCCTTTTTTAAAAGTTCATTTTCAAGGATGGCCACATGCCCCCCTTTCTTTCTTTTTTTTACGGAGGACAGCGCTCTATTTGAAGGGCTGCAAGAGGATTGTCCTTTATTTTGAAGGTGTTCTCCATTTGAATTGCTATCTTGTCCAATTCCAGTTCCAAAGATAAAGAACCATAATAGGAACTGTTGCCCATCAGCAGTGAGCATGTGGATGATAGACTGAACAGGCAGACACACAGGGCTTCCAGTCACAGTCTTCCATGGTGGTGGTATATACTGCATTTCTATATAAATTATAATAATTATTTCTAATTTTGCACCTATACATATAAATTAGCATATGCAATTTCTTTTTTACCTTTTAACAGGGCAATCCTATGCATGTCTACTTAAAGGTAAGCTTTAATGAGTTAAATGGGAATTAACCACAGCGGAGTGTGTAGACTTAATGAATTCCAAGCTGCATTCTCCCCCTCACACATACAAGTTAAGGAAAATGCAAGGCCCTTAGGGCCTTAGCAGTGTGTTAGTAGAGTGGCTGTCAAAGAGGACTTTCAGAAAGAGAGAATAACAAACTGTGGCAAGTTCTTGGTGGTATGGGGATACCAAGTCATCTTGTCTGCCTCCTGAGGAATCTGTATAACGAACAAGTAGCAACGGTAAGAACAGACCACGGAACAACGGACTGGTTTAAGATTGGGAAAGGAGTACAGCAGGGTTGTATACTCTCACCCTACCTATTCAACTTGTATGCAGAACACATCATGCGACGTGCTGGGCTTGACGAATCCAAGGCTGGAGTTAACAATCTCAGATATGCAGATGACACCACTTTGATGGCTGAAAGCGAGGAGGAGCTGAGGAGCCTTATGACAAAGGTGAAAGAAGAAAGTGAAAAAGCTGGGTTGCAGTTAAACCTCAAAAAAACCAAGATTATGGCAACCAGCTTGATAGGTAACTGGCAAATAGATGGAGTAAACGTGGAAGCAGTGACAGCCTTTGTATTTCTGGGAGCAAAGATTACTGCAGACGCTGACTGCAGCCAGGAAATCAGAAGACGTTTACTTCTTGGGAGGAGAGCAATGACAAATCTTGATAAAATAGTTAAGAGCAGAGACACCACACTGACAACAAAGGTCCGCATAGTTAAAGAAATGGTATTCCCCGTAGTAACCTATGGCTGTGAGAGCTGGACCATAAGGAAAGCTGAGCGAAGGAAGATAGATGCTTTTGAACTGTGGTGTTGGAGGAAAATTCTGAGAGTGCCTTGGACGGCAAGAAGATCAAACCAGTCCATACTCCAGGAAATAAAGCCAGACTGCTCACTTGAGGGAATGGTATTAAAGGCAAAACTGAAGTACTTTGGCCACATAATGAGAAGACAGGATACCCTGGAGAAGAGGCTGATGCTAGGGAAAGTGGAAGGCAAAAGGAAGAGGGGCCGACCAAGGGCAAGATGGATGGATGATATTCTGGAGGTGACAGACTTGACCTTGGGGGAGTTAGGGGTGGCAACGTCCGACAGAAAGCTCTGGCGTGGGCTGGTCCATGAAGTCACGAAGAGTCGGAAGCAACTGAACGAATAAACAACACAACCATTGCTCTGCTTCCCACTTCTCTTCTGCATTTGAAATGCGCTGAAATTACACGGGGAAGAAAGCAGCAACCAGACCATGTGACCATTATTATTATTATTATTATTATTATTATTATTATTATTATTTACATTTTTATACTGCCCCATAGCTGAAGCTCTCTGGGCAGTTTACATAAGATTAAAACAATTAAAAACAATACACAAAATTTTAAACCACAAAAACAATGATAAACAACTATAAAAACAGATCCAGGATCAATGAAGTTCATCACATATTGCTAAATGCCTGGGGGGGAAAAGAAATTTTTTAACCTGGTGCCGAAAAGACAGCAATGTTGGCACCAGATCATTCCATAATTGGTGTACATTGATGGTGCTATATAAATAATAATAATAATAATAATAATAATAATAATAATAATGGTGGGGGGTATCCACTGAGAAGGCTGTCTCCCTTGTTGCCATCCTCTGAGCTTTCCTCAGAGTAGGCACCTGGAGAAGAGCCTTAGATGTTGAACAAAGTGTATGGGTTCATGTTGGGAAAGGTGTTCCATCAGGTATTGTGGTCCCAAGCCGTGTAAGGCTTTATAGGTTAAAACCAGCACCTTGAACTGGGCTTGGAAATGTACAGGCAGCCAATGCAAGCAGGTCAGAGTCGGTCTTATATACTTGAACCTTCTGGTCCCTGTTAGCAATCTGGCCACCGCATTTTGCACAAGTTGCAGCTTCTGAACCATCTTCAAAGGGAGCCCCATGCAGAGTGCATTGCAGTAATCTAACTTGGGGTTTACTAGAGCATAGACAACTGAAGACAGGTTATCCCTGTCCAGATAGGGACCTAGCTGGCCCACCAACTGAAGCTGGTAGAAGGCACTGCATGCCACCAAGGCCACCTGAGCCTCAAGTGATAGATGGTTCTAGGAGAACCCCTAAGCTATGAACCTACTCCTTCAGGGGGAGTGCAACCCCATCCAGAACAGGTTGAACACCCTCCATCCGGTCAGCAGAACCACCCACTAACAGCTTCTCAGTCTTGTCAGGATTGAGTTTCTATTTATTACCCCTCATCCAGTCCATTTTGACAGCCAGGCACTGGTTCAGCACATCCACAGCCTCTCCTGATGAAGATGAGAAGGAGAAATAGACCTGTGTGTCATTGGTGTACTGATGACAACACATTCCAAAACTCCAGATGACCGTAGTCAGTGGTTTCATGTAGATATTGAACAGCATGGGGGACAAAAGTGACCCCTGTAGAATCCTGTACTGGAGAATCCATGGGGCCAAGCAATGTCCCCCAAGCACCACCTTCTGGAGCCGACCTGACAAGTAGGAGCAGAACCACTGCAATGCATTACCTCCCACTCCCAACTCAGACAGTCATCCCAGAAGGATACCATGGTCGATGGTATTGAAAGCCACTGAGAGATCAAGGAGAATCAACAGAGTCACACTCCCCCGACATAGGTCATACAGTTCAGTGGGACAGAACCCTCTGGTGGGTCTTTACCAGCACAACTTTGCCTGCGCACAGCAGGAAATCTGGACAAATCCTGACATATTTCAGAACAGTCGGGTTTTCTGAGGATTAATTTTTAATGTTAAAACCAGGAAATGGAGTGGGAGATGTGCAGGAGGCTCATGGTGTTGTCAAAATGCCCCATGAACATCCATGAGTGGCCAGTCATGAGTGTGCGTCTTTAGACAAGCACACTCGTTTAAAGAAGCCCAAAGGAGTACCTGGCTGTTAAAGAATACAAGCTGGTTAAAGATACAAGCTGCAGGAGTACCTGGAAAACAAATGACCAATTCACCAGTGAAGTAAAGCAAACAATACTGATCTACTCAGTTTTCATTTTTGGGCTCTGTGCCATTTGTACAGTAATGCCAGATAGTTTTTGTTGGTTTCTTTCGTCGTCTTCTTTTCAAAATATAGGGATGGCTTTTCATCACTGCAAGGTTGTTCTCACTTGGAGTCTGCTCCCAGAGACATATGCATTGCTCAATGCTAATGACATCTTTCGTCTTGCTTTGTAAAATGAGAAAACAATGTTAAATAAACATCAGTCGATATAGCGGGCACCAGCTTTGCATAGCTGGATACGTGAAGCAGAGAAATGATGGTTTGGGATTCCACATTCCCTCCAGGTTTCATGTATTTTGATGAATTTCTAATAATAAAAGAGGATGTGTGTCTGTCCATCTGTCATTGTCATAGCTCCAAGACCATGAGGCCACCTGGAACTTGGCATGAATTCTAAAGAGACTCTAGGGGTGTACACCTTAGGTTTTTTTTTAATGCATTAATTGATTATAATTAATTTCAGTGTGTCAATGTGGCTGAAGCCTACACTACATCTTCAGCGATTAGGGCCAGACCTCCCTAACAAGCACATAGCTTTGCAGTCCACATGAGATTAGTAGACTGAGGGATAGAGTTATACGCCTGCCCCCTTCCCCACACCCTGCCCACAAACCCCACACCCCAGGGAATGTACCTGGTGCCTATGGGTGCCAGCAGATGTGGCTTCACTCAGGCAGGTCCATTTGATGGTACACATACACACCCACACCCCACTGGAATGCACCCCCTGAAAGCTTCTCTGAAATGTAATTTGGCCCTCCGGCTGAAAGAGGTTCTGGACAACCATCTGTCAGGGATGCTTTAAGGTGGGTTCCTGCACTGAGCAGGGGGTTGGACTCGATGGCCTTATAAGCCCCTTCCAACTCTACTATTCTATGATTCTATGGTCTAGATGAACATTGGCATTGTGATCTATCTATCTATCTATCTATCTATCTATCTATCTATCTATCTATCTATCTGGGGATATAAATAATCCAGTGACGTCCCCATTCACACTCCAGGGTATGGATAGGAGGCTATAGTTCTATCCAGATTGCAATACAGATGTGAATGCACATCCTCAACCACTGTTTGGTTTTGGCGTAGGAGGATATCAAGATTTGGGCTATGGCAAGGGTGGGCAGACTTTGAGTTTGCGGGATTGTCTTTGGTTTCTTTTTGCTGGAACAGACACAAAATGGTGGCTTAGGAATGTAGGAAGATCCCCAAATTGAGCCCTTCATTTGAAAATATTCAAGGCCTAGGAGATGCCATGTATAGCGATATGCTATGCCTTCCTTGCTGGAAAACATGGGCAGGAGGGAGCTGATGCACTTGTGTCCTGCTTGTGGGTTTCCCATCTACAGCTGGTTGACCACTGTGTGAACAGAATGGTGGACTAGATGGACCCTTGGTCTGATCCAACATGGCTCCTCTTATGTTCTTACGTACCCTCTGCTCATCTAGGGGCTATGGTGTGCAAGGTTCTCAAGTTCATTAGTGGTTAAATACAGGGCTAGTTTTTGGTATTGCAAGGGTGCATCATTAATGATTAAGAAAAAGGTGCAACGAACAGATTCCTTACCGGACATTTTTTTGCCCCTACGTCTAATGTTACTCCTGATAGTAATCTCTCCATACATTTTTTATAACTCAGTGGAATCACTAAGTTGCAGAATATTTTAATCTTTTAGCTGCCAGACAATTCTAGACCAATTAATCTACAAGTATGTGCATTTTGGGGATGATATTCTCCAGTGACTCAGCAATGTAACAGATGGCAAAATGCTTAATATTTATTTCCATTTCACATCTCTATTGGAGCTAAACCCAGATATCTTATTTTATTATTCTGACAGTCAGGCAACATCTGTTGAGAACACTGTCAGCTGAATTACAGCCTCCCTGGCAGTTCTCGGGACAGACAGCATGAATTAATTTCAGCAATCCTGAATACGGCTCCATGTCATTTTCTACTACAACACATTGCTTTTATTGCAGACACTTAATTTATGAATGCTGAGCAGCTTTATATCTATACCCCAAAGAGTCTAAATTTATTCATATTGACACAGCCCCTTAAAGAAGGCTTTGTGCATTAAGTTGCAATAATACTGGATTTATTTCGACTCATTCCTCAGCCCTGGCCAAGTTATTATAAAAGAAATGATACACTTTAGAGAGCCGGCTTCATCTGCTAGAATATGAGGCGCTGTCCTATCATGTGGAAGAATTCAACTTAGCGGTGACATTTAGGATTCTAGTGACAGCTCTTGCTGCAAACCAGGAGCTTGTTCATATGCTGTGTTGTTTATATGATGCAGCCCTCAACTCGCAGCCACCACAGGCTTCCCCCCCCCTCCCGAACCTGCACTTTTTAAACATCACTGACTTACTGAGACTTTTCCCTTTGCTCTGTCTGTCAGTGGTGACCTCACTTTGGACTGAGGCTGGGGACGGATCAAGGCCCAGGGTAGGTTCTGGGCAGTCAGCAGGGGGAGGGTTCAACAAGCTGAATGGTCACTGTCACTATGGCTTTTTAGGCCAGAAAGCCCGCACTCCCTCCTGCTGTGGAAATTTGCCATTCCCACCCCGCAGCTGCAATGCTGTGGGGTTTTGAGGGAATGAGCAGCAAAGCATCGTCATCCAGACACCCACTAGATTATCTTTGCAATATATTATGTATTTTATTTGCATGGCATTTGGGCAAGTGAACAGCCTGTAAGACCTGGGGTGGATTTGGACTGCTGGATTTTCCAATCCATCGCACAAATCTCTCTCTGGTGGACACTCCCCCACCATTCCCATCATACCCCTTGTTCCTTTTCCCCTCTCCCCCTGACTTTCCCCCCTTCTTTGTGAACAAAATTACTGGAATGCACTGTGGGCTCTTCCGAACCGTTCCAGCTTGTTCCTGGACTTTTCCTGTCCTTGCTCCATATTTCTGGAGTGCTTTGTTTTCCTTCTGAATTCTTGGTTCTCCATTCTTCTCTGCTGCCCTTCGGTGCTCTTCACGACTTTTCAGAGCCGCTGCCGTACTCCAAAATCCACTGAGACATGGCTAAAAGTTTCCCTGCTGAGGGTCCCTCTTGATCATAACCTTGGCAAACTTCAATTATTTCTGTAATTGGGGCAGCGAGAGCAATGAGTGGAATTTTGAGTTTTCTTTGCTGGCTCAACTGGATATCTGAATAGACTTGAGTTTAATAAAAAAAATTGCTTAGGATTTTGGTTTTGGGATGCTATTTATGCAAACTATGCTCACTTACCTGGGAGTGAGTCTGTTGAATTTAATGGGACTTACTTCTGAGCAGATATGCATAGGTTGAATGGTGGGTGACTATTGCATGTGGATGAGATTTATTTCTGAGAAGACCTGAATTTGATTTTAGCTCTGCGGCAGATGGCTAGGCTTCTAGTTAGGGCAACTGTATGAAAAGGAGGATCTACACTACTGCTTTAAAGCGCTTTAAAGTGTTTTATAACAGTTTTGAAAACGGTATATGGAGTGCATCCTGGGCCCCAGCAGTTGTCAAAACTGTTATAAAGCGCTTTAAAGTGCTTTAAAGCAGTAGTGTAGATCCTGCCAGGGCTTCTGTATCTTTAACAGTTGTATTGAAAAGGGAATTTCAGCCGATGTCATTTTGAATGCCTGAATAAGTCTCCAGAGGCTTCAGGACACCTGCCCATTGCAGAGGCTCACCTTGCCCTAAATTCTTCTCTGCTCCTAAAGAGGGTTTGAAGGGTTGAGCAGGCACAGAATCCCACACAGCTCACCCAGTTAGATCCCAACTCCAGGAACTGTGGTTCAAGCCCTAGAGTTCCTGACAAAGTCAGTCCAAAAGTTGAACTAAAAATGAAAAAGGGCCTTCAAAGTCCGAGGCATGCAATCCCTTTATAACTTATAGAATATGAGGTGTGAGGTAGGTTTCTTTAATTCTAGGCAGGTGCTGGGGAAGGCATATATTCCTCTTAGTCCCCTCCCTTTGAGGAGTGGCCATAGCTCAGTGGTAGAGTACATGTAGAGTACATACAGAGTGCAGGACACGGAATAACAGGCTCAAGTTAAAGGAAGCCAGATTCCAGCTGGACATCAGGAAAAATTTCCTGACTGTTAGAGCAGTACGACAATGGAATCAGTTACCTAGGGAGGTTGTGGGCTCTCCCACACTAGAGGCATTCAAGAGGCAGCTGGACAAGCATCTGTCAGGGATGCTTTAGGGTGGATTCCTGCATTGAGCAGGGGGTTGGACTCGATGGCCTTGTAGTAGGGTGACCATATTTGGGAAACCAAAAAAGTGGACACCTAGTGTGTGTGTGGGGAAGCAGCTTTCTGAGTCCTGCAGAAAGTACGTTATTCCCCCGCCACCTTAAAGAACCCGATTGGAGTGGAGGAGGGGAAAAGTTTTCATTTTGCACCACCACCATCCACTCCAATTGGGGCCTTTTCTATAACGTCCACGAATGACCCACTTTCCCCTTTAAGACCTCAATTGGAGCTCGGGGTGGGGGAATGATGTGCCTCAAGAAAGCATGTCACTCCCTCCTGCCATGCTAATGGCAGCCTTAAAGAGGAAGGTGTGTCATTCCAGGACATTATTGAAAATTATAGAAAATACCCCCTGACACCATGGAAAGAACAAAAACCAGGACAAATCCGGGGAAATCCTGACAGTTGGTCACCCTACTTGTAGGCCCCTTCCAACTCTGCTATTCTATGATTCTATGTTTTTCATACAGAAGGTCCCAAGTTTGATCCACGACATTTCCAGGTACTGCAGGAAAAAATCCTGCCTGAAGCCCTGGAAGAGCTGCTGGCAGTCAGTGTTGCCCACACTGGGCTAGATGGCCTGACTCAGTATAAAGAGGTTTCTTATGTTCTCAGATTCTAGACCTCCTTCTCTGTATAGATTGGGCCAGGAGATTCAGCCTATGTGGCATGTGTGCCTCTCCTCTAGTTGTGTTGATGAATGGAGCTGAAGGTCAATGGGACAATCTCAAAGGTTCAGGGGATTTTTTTTTGCTTCCTTAGGCCCCTATAACCTGGTTCATAAAGCATTGAATGCACCCCTGAGGATCTACTCCCTGCTTTTTCTCCCTGGTCTGCTTAAAATTAGCAAAAATGAACATTGTTGAACGGCCTTGTTTTAGACTCAAACATTTTTCCCTTGACTTTGGGAGGTTCTCTGAGACAAAGTCTGAAACACCTGGTTTATATAAAGAAAACACACACACACACAATTGAAAAGAGGATTAAGAAGCTAAGGCCACCTGGGTAAGACTGCATGAGAATTCCAACTTAAAAGATAATGATTTCATATGTTCTCCTGAAGTAAAGGCTCCTATGTAAACTCAATTACCACATAGATCAATCAGTTAAAACTTCATAGTGTCTTATGCCTATATCTGCTTTGAAGGAAACCTCATTGAGTTCAGTGGGACTTACTCCCAGGTAGGGATGGGTGAATCAGTCAATTTCAGGTTCTCTCCATTTCTCATTTCTCCAAGTTTAAATTCAGTTCATCCCAAACTTTGAGAATTTCCCCATTCTTAAGTTCGGGTCATCCTGAACGTTGAAATAAAAAGTTTGCATGAAAATTCATAGATTTTGTGTGCATTAAAATGTGCACATTTTGTGTGCATTTCTTCTAATACATGCATTTTTGTACACAATTTTGCCTAATATAACATATTTGCAAGCAAAACTCTTAATACAAATGTTATGTTCACTGATGTACACGTTTGTATGTACACTTTCCTCTAATATACAAAATTTTGAATGCATTATTTGATTGGAGAAGTCCATTGCGAAATTCAGAGATGTGCACATTTCAAAGCTTAACTGAATTTCAGTTCACGTATTGATTCAAATGAGAAATGAATTTTTCCCTCATCCCTATTCCCAAGTTAATATTTGTGTCTATAGGATCACAGTAGCCTTAATATAGCAGTGGAGGTGGAAGTAGTCTGGGATACTGCTAGCTTAACTGTGGGCAACCATGAATATAATCATGATAGCCCAACTGTGCTGCTAAAAGTCTTACCATTGTTGGGACAGGGTCCTAGATTCCTCCTTTTGGAATTCCTCAGACTACCCCAAACTATCTGAAATTGACAGATTCACCCAAACAAGGATCATTTGCCCAGGAGGTCTCCTAAATCTACTAAACCTGAATTCTAATGTGGATCTTACAGGAGACCTCTCAGAAGAGGATCAATAATCTACCAAATTCAGAAAGACTTGGTTAGAGCAACACCTGTCTTCCCTGGGTCCTACAGAATATGAGTCTTATTCTGCTTCTTGTACTCCAGATTGGTTTCCTAGAACCTTAGTGACACTAACAAAGTGACTTTCTAACTAAGGCCATAGCTAGACCTAAGGTTTATCCCAGGATCATCCTGGGTTCATCCCCGCCTGAGCGCTGGATGCCCTGTGTGGCACTTAGATGAACAGGTTTGACCCCAGGACAATCCTGGGATAAACCTTAGGTCTAGCTACAGCCAAAGTCTCTGTGTGCTCCTTTGGGTGTTAATACCCTATTTTATCCCCCATGGTGTTAAAGATCAACATGAAACCACTAGGGAAGGTTATCTGGAGGTATGGGCTGAGGTGTCACCAATAGATGACGCCCAGGTCTATCTCTCCTTTCCATCAGATCAGGCAGTGGACAGTCTGAGCCAGTGCCTGAGGGTGATAATGGACTGGATGAGGGCCAATAAATTTTGACTCAATCCAGACTAGAAGGAGGTACTCTTAGTGGGTTGATCATCTGTCCTGCTAAGTGATGGTCAACCTGTTTTAGAGGGGTTGTACCCCCTCTAAAAGTTCAGCTTTGTGGTTGAGATCCGGCATTGTTACTAGGGGCACAGATGGACTCAGTGGCAGGGAACACCTTTTATCAGTTTAAGCTGATACGCCAATTATTTATTTTTATTTATTTATTAAAACATTTGTATCCTGCCTTATATCACTGGGATCTCAGGGTGGAGTAGAGATAAAATCAAAACAATGTAAACATAAATAATATACAAAAAAGTATTAAATCGTTAACAAATTAAAACCAGTAGAATTTTTAAAAAGGCAACAAAAACAACAAAAACAATTAAAACAATGTGTAACCATGGAGAATTTAGCCCTCAAAGGCTTTGATAAAAAGCCATGTTTTAACTTGGTGCCAAAACTGTAGCCTAGCTACAGTTATCTATGCTCTGGTAACCTTGTGTCTCGTTTAATGCAATTTGTTATATGTGGGGCTGCCTTTGAATATAGTCCAGGGACTTCAGCTGGTCCATAATAGGGCAGTGAGATTGTTAATGGGAATAGCCAATGTGATCATATTATGTCAGTATATTATGTGAGAGTCTCCCCTGGCATTTATGTGATAGTCTTTTCTGTGCCAGGTGAAGACCTTTTTATTCCTCCAGGTAAAAACCTTCTTATCACTGTTTCTTTAATCTCTGCATTGCAGCTAGGCTTTATTTTTATTTTATACTGCAGTTTTAAACTTTTATGATTTTTTTTTTATCATGCTGTATTTTATGGTTTTAATGGTTGTAAACCACCCAGCCAGTTTTGGCTATTGGGCAGTATAGACACGTAATGAATAAATAAATGTTGCATGGAATATATATATCTGCTTCCCCGAACCTAGTGACTTCTAGATGTGTTGGACTTCAACTCCCATGCCTCCCCAAGTAAGCATAGAGGATGGGAGTTGTAGTTCAGCAGATCTGGAGGGTACCAGAACGGGGTAGCAGCAGGCACGCCTGCATGTTTCGTCCTATTTATGAGAATAAGCCCTAAATGCTGGCAATATTGTTATTATTGACCCATTTCCCCCCCACAGATTAACCTGTATTATATGTGTTTAATAACAAGTTCATATGAGAAATAGGAATTTTGTAATATTTGACTACTGAAGAAGATCCTACAGTCAAAACATGTTTGGTATGTTTTACATATGATTTATTTTCATGTTATGTATTTGAGTAATGTAATAAGGTGTCTGGTGGTTTGTTTGTTTTTTTAAAAAAAATGAAGTTATAAAATTGCTCTCTGTATTTTATGTATGTATTTTGTTCTTCTCTGTTATGATGCTAGCCCTGAGGAACCTGGCATTAACATGGAAACAGGTTGCACTCCTATGTACACTCATTTGGGATTAAACTAAGGTGGCCAAGTGTCTTACTTTACAGAGCACAACCCTCTGTTTCAAGGCACTGAAGGGTTGTCCAGTTCAAGCTCAATTTAAAGATAAATACCTGCAGCCCTTTTGGGAGTGGGGAGGGACTATCATGGATTTTCCCACTTCTGGGATCATCCCTCAGGGGCCACATGACAGCGAATTGTCCCGGAAGTAAAGAGGGACGTTCTAGGGCGCCATTTTTTTTAAAAAAAAGAGGAGACATTTGCGCAATTGCATGGGCATGATCCTGCGCGAAGGTGAGATTTTTTTTTAAAAAAAAACACCCTACAGAACAAACTTGGCGTTGGAAGACGTGGAGCGCCATCCCAAAGATGGCAAAAATGCTCCCCCCCCATGCTCATGGACTCCCCCTGGACAGCTCCATGCCCGTTTCCTGAGCCCTGCTACTCACGCGGAAGAGGGGGGACCCTGGGAGGAAGAGCCACACCACCTGCGGAAATCAGGATGGACCTGAGAAGGTGGAAAAAAATTGAAAAAAAAAGCAGTCCCAGCTATTCTGGGAGAACTGCTTGTCCCCAGTTCACCCCGGGATAAGCTATGCGTCTTTTGGACACACAGCGACAACCTTTCGGCCACCCCAGGATAAATGGCAGGTGTAGATTAGGCCAAAGAGGGGAGAGTAGGGCCCTTGAAATTGCCTTTCGACATTTAGCACCTGGATAGCAGACTTAAAAGGAACTCAGATTATCCGGTTCTAATACATGCATTGTTGTAGACAGTTTTCCTAATATGCATATCTTTCACAAGCATTTCTCTAAATATATTGAATTTTTCAAGGTTCCCCCCAATATATGCATTTTTAATGAAGAACTCCATATCAAATTTCGCAGAAGTGCGAATTTCTTTGGGTATTGGTTTGAAAGTGCAAAATTTGTTAAGTTCACACTAAAATTTGAACTGAATGAATCCTTCCCTTTCCTAATTAAATGCATATTTTAGGAGGAATGATTTTAACAGAAATAACCATGGATTATTGCCGACATGAAATGGAACAGAATTCCAGATAAAAAACCTGCAAGTGTGATAAGGACCGGAACGAGACAGCTTCCTCCATGCCGATTCTCACCATTTCACACATTAGTCACAGAGTGAAATTGATGTGGCCGAATCATCTTTACTAAGTCAAAAAGTCATGTGTGAATCATTTGCATGTCAGGCAGATTACTTAGTGTGCAGATTATGCTTCAGAGCTGTCACTGCTCCGAGCGAATATCATTTTCATTTCTTCCAAGCCACAGGTCATTTAAGAGCCACACTGAGGCAGAAGCAGTTCTTAATAGCCTTAACAGTCACAACGCTACAGCCTTCGCATGGAGTCTTAGATGAAAAACACAGCTGAACCTGAAGTACACAAATGTGGAAGATATTGGTGTTCTGTGGATCATCTAAGGCAGCAGTCCCCAATCTTTTTGGCACCAGAAGATAATTTTTCCATGGACTGGGGTGGGGTTGTTGAGGGGATGGTTTTGGGATGATTCAAGCACATTATATTTATTGTGCACTTTATTTCTATTATTATTACATTGTAATATATAATGAAATAATTATACAACTCGCCATAATGCAGAATCAGTGGGAGCCCTGAGCTTGTTTTCCTGCAACTATATGGTCTCATCTGGGGGTGATGGGAGACAGTGACACCCAGAGTATGTTGCTTATGTCCAGTCTACTCTGTAATCTCATTTTGGTTGTTGTCAATACAGAAATTGCATTGTTGTCAATGAGAATGCGGCCCGGTTCCTAACAGGCCATGGACCGGTACTGGTCCGTGGCCCGGGGGTTTGGGACCCCTGATCTAAGGAGTTAACATTGAGGTGGAGAAATATCGTTTCCCAGTATGCAAATAGAATACTGATGCATAGAGACATTAAAATCTTATTTATGCTAAAAAAAAAAGGGAAACAAATAATCCCAAAAATGAAAAATTGTTTGGGAATATAAAGGGTAAAAAGAGCAATTGTGGTCTGTATGGGACAATATGTGATAGATGAACTGCCACTGCCCAAGTCTTGCCAGCTTGTGTCACCCAAGGCAGAGGTGGAGGGGCAGATTTTTTTCTTTCCCCTTTGAATCTACAGGATCCAAGGCCCAGTCCCTGGAATTCTCCTTTCTGCCAGTATATTGGTGAATCCTGGGGGCTATGCTAGAGGTGTAAGATCTGCCCCACCACCAGGGCTCTACTAAACTGGCGGAGTAGAACTTTCACAGCATCCTACAGCCTGTTGGCAGCCAAATGGGGGTGTAGGATTGTCACTCAACAGTGTTCACACTTGCATTTCCCTCACCGGTCATAATTATTCTATCTTGGTGTTGATACGAAGATGTATTCTAGAACACTTGGCTGCTGACGAAAACATAGGGATGTGGTCCAAGATACTTTGAGGTTATACATCGGAAGAGCTTGGTTATGTGAACAATTATACTGAAGCAAGTCCCTGATTTATTTATCCAAAGAACTAATCCTTTCAGGAAAAAAAAGTATTGGAAGGTACTCCGTAGTTAACCAGAGGCTATTTGGCTCACCTCTGTTGGATCCTGTCGGGTTAATGGTCCTTTCGTGTAAAATAACAAAATAGTTGTTTTGCTTTTAAGCCGTTTAGTACACTAAGCAGAAGGCAATGACTTTATCCATTTTTTAAGAAGGAACAAGTGAAATCATTCACTCAAATACATTCCATGGGTAAAGTCTGTATGATGCCCTTAGATCCAATGGAAAAACAAACACAACCTTGCTGAAACTGCCATACATGGGTAATTTCATTACAACAGTGTAGCAGTCACCTCTTGTTTTCTTAAAATGATATTATTGAAAGATTGGTTCTTCTGTTTATGGTTACATTTTAAACCCGTATCCATAGCAAACTCTCTCATTCACTCTGTGTTAATAGAACGAAAATTGACATGGCATCATGGTTTAATATCAGAAGCAATGAATGATTAAACCCGCACTGTTATTGTTTAGCAGTGTCTGAGTGCTCACAATAAACCAGCAGTTCCTATTTGGATAATATTTGGTTAATAACAACAGGGCAGGATAAGGAAGTAGAGGACCCAAAGAAATCACTTAAGATAAAATACAGTTGTGGCAAATAAAAGCTGCCCCCCTGCTTATAGGAGTGGAATTCTGTTCCATTTGATGTTTGCCAGGCTCATTATTAGAGGCCTTCAAACAGGCCACAAAGATGAATTTATTTACCTTGGCCTATAGTTAAAGCCGGACTTGATCGGGTGTCATTGTGTGTATCATGTTATCTGGTTTAAATTATTAATTTTGATTTTGTTATTGTTTTATTGTGTTTTGTTGTTATAAAATTTGTATACCACTTTGGGAGGGATTTTCTTAAAAGGTGGTTTATAAATCTTTTAAATAAATAAAAATAGACTAATTGGCTGCAGTTGAATGCATGATTTCATGCGAGTAAAGGCCAGTGAATTAATTGGGCCTAGTTCAAAATGTAATATAAATTGTAAGCAGCCATTTTAGCTCTTTGGGGTGGGGTGGGAATCCAAACCCATAGTAGGGCAGTACTTTCATTAGGGTTAACTAAGCTGTCACATGATCCTAAAAAGCTATCACCCAACTGTTATGTTTGGAGTATTTCCATAGAAATATACCCATTCAACTGCATACTTAGTTGATAGTAAAACCCATTGGGCCCATTCAGAAGACACCTTAAAGCATGGCTTCAACCATGGTGGTTAAGCCAGAAAGCTGGGCTGTGTTCAAAAGACACCTTAAAGGATTTTTGCTTTATTCACTGTGGTTAAAGCTGTGGTTTAAGGTGTCTTCTGAACACAGCCTGGCTTTCTGGCTTAACCATTGTAGTTAAGGCCATGGTTTAAGGTGTCTTCTGAACGGGGCCATTGTGTTCAGTGGGCATTACATTAGTCAAACCATGATTTGTTATTAGCTGCCTTGGGAGCTTCTAGTAAATATAAAGGTGGGATACAAATGTAAAGCAATAATAAACAAACAAACCAATAAATAATATTTCACATAATCATCAAGACCCAGACCGGTGTAGAATCCAATGCACAGTCTGGTGGTCCCTCACGTGCTTTTCTTTGTTATTGATCCTGCTGTATCGCTATTGCTCTTGTGCAAGAGACTGGTCTGATGGATGTACAGGTAGTATATTCTGTCCTGTGTGTTTCACGACTATGGTGGCACAACAGAGAGATGGTGCATGAGAATTCTGCAGCCATTCTCCTCTTGAATATGCATAGCAGTGATCTATAGAATGAGCTTCTCATTTTCATATATGGAGCTTTGTCTTTTTTACTCAGTTGCCTTCTAAATAATGACCGTAGTCCTTTCTCCCCCCTGCCTCCCATGGCCATTAGGTTTGCTTTTCACCTAGCCAAATAAATAAATGCTGTGGAACCACCCAGAGAGCTTTGGCGATTTGGGAGTATAGACATGCAATAAATGAAATGAAGTCAATAAACTTTTTGTGAACCGCCCAGAGAACTTCGGCTATTGGGTGGTATAAAAATGTAATAAATAAATAAGTAAATAAACTCCCCATTCATAAAATAGTTTAAAGGCAGCCCATAAAGTGGCACTAAACTTCTAGGGTAGAATTAGGGTGGAATCCTATGCATATGTAGACAGAAAAAAAAGGCCTACAAATCCCAGCATGCCCCAGCCAGCCATACTGGCTGGGGCATGCTGTCTAAATATTCATAGGATTGCACCCCTAAAGGCATTTTCCCCCTTCCCTGAAACTGCATTAGGTGTCTTCTCTCTTCCCTGATATCATCTATCTTGTGCTTTACATAAACAAAGCCATCCATGAAAATTCTGACCTTTTTAAAAGATGGGATTTGTCTCATATGAACTGAAAGGCGCTTCTACTTGAGCAAGGCCGCCTTCTTGAACGCTGCCAGTCCCTCATCCTGCTGCAGTCACCCTCTCCATGCCCCCATTCCAAGCCATCCCATAGGGCCTATTGCTTCTCAGAAGCAGGTTGGGGGAGGGTACAGTGGGGGAAGGACCCACTGGACAAGTTGTGTTTTGCTTGCAGTGCTCTGGATCCAACCTAGAGAGTCTAGTATTTGATGTAGGCTTGGTTTGAAAATGTACTTCCCCTTTTAACTATGAGAACATTGATTTGCTTAACCAAAGGTCATCACAACATTTATAAGGGAATAAAAGAAAATTTCAATGGCTTGTGTGCTAAGTTGGAGAATGTAGATATATCCCATTGTATTCACTTCTGACCTTTACATCAACAGACAGCCACTAACAAAACCTTACAAACTCAAATTGGATTAAGAGAGCATTGGGAGAAATAGGAAGGCACCTTATACTGAGTCAGACCCTTGGTCCATCTAGCCCAGTATTGTCTGACTGGCAGCAATGGCTCCCCAGGGTTTCAGATGGAAGACTTTGCAGCCCTACCTGGAGATGTCGGAGATCGAATTTGGGCATGTACTCTACCACTGAGCTATGGCCCCTCCCTGTCAAAATGTTAATCTCATGATATGTCTCAAGCAAGCTTGGAGTACATCCTGGTCTTAGAGTGCAATCTTAAACACATTTACTAGGAAGCAACCCCCAACTAACACAGCCTAAACTTGCACAGAATTGTGCTGTGAGTCTCTCAGGTGTCTTGTATATATTATTTACTTATTTGGCATTTTGATTTGGAACATAAGAAGAGCCATGCTGGGTCCATCTAGTCCAGCATTCTGTTCACACAGTGGCGAACCAGCTGCCCACGTGAAACCCACAAGCAGGACATGAGTGCAACAGCACCCTCCCACCCATGTTTCCCAGCAACTGGCGTACATAGCCATATTGCCTCTAGTACTGGAGGTAGCACATAGCCATCAGGACTAGTAGCCATTGATAGCTTTCTCCTCCATGAATTCCTCTAATCGCCTTTTAAAGCCATCCAAATTGGTGGCCATCCCTACATCTTATGGTAGTGAATTCTATAGTTTAACCATGCACTGTGTGAAGAAGTACGTCTTTTTATCTGTCCTTTATCTCCCTCAGTGCTGGAGATTTGGGGCAGAAAACAATCTGTTTACAAATATACAAGCTCTCTAATATTTTCAACGCCTGGCACCAAATGCTAGCCCAAGTAAAATCATACAATGGGTATGGATCCAGATTGGCTATTCTGTGAACTGAAGGCGCCAGGGCCCAGTGGAGGCTCTCTGCTGGAAGAAAGAGGCAGGAAGGTGATCTTGTTGGCTTTCCCCTTTCCTCTACAGCTCCCTGCCCCACTTCTCATGCGGCTCCTGAGGGTTCTCCCAAGAGGCACAGAGGGCTGCAAGGCGAAGGAGAATCACAAAGAGCACCTCCTTGCTCCTTTCTCAAGCCCATTTTCTTTGCTAAGGACTACTCTATATCCAAACCATGTAAACCGCCCGGAGAGCTCCGGCTATGGGGGTGGTATATAAGTATAATAAATAAATAAATATGATTGATACTTAAGCTTGCCAAATCTCTATGGCGAAGGAGTTCCATCTTAACTAGTGGAGTTAGGAAATGCCTCTCATTGTGCACCAGTGTTGTAAATGCGGCTGTGATCATTACTTGTTTATACTAAATGTGTGCCCTTGGATGATCTGAGGGCTTGCGATGGGATACACTGGAGAAGGCTGTCTCTTAGATTTTGGGTTTAGGGGTGGTCCAGTCCAACAATTTGAATTCTCCCTGTAAAACAGGAAAACTCTTATCTTTGACCAGAAAATTGGAGCAAGGAAAAGCTCTTATCTCTGATCAGCAGCTGATCGGCAATAAGGCCTTTTCCATACTTAGCTCTGAAAAAGGTTCCCTTTCTCAGTGCTTAGCAGGGGAAAGCACATCTCCAATCAGCTGCTGATCAGAGATATAAGCTTTTAATTGCTGGGCAGAAGGGGGCAAGGCAAGGGCAGGAAAATGCTGAGTGAATCAGTCATTCTTCCTTCAGACCCCTGCTTACTTCTGAGAAGGTATGAGACTAATGCTTGCTTTTGAATGGAAATTCTAGTTGAAAGTGCTGATGACTCTGTTTCCTTCTGAGCCTTGTCCTACAGAGGCCTGTCTTGCTTACATCATGATGTTCAAGCTTAATTCTGAGTATACATGCTTCCTTCTATAAATTGGTAACAATGGAATGTGGGCAAGTGGATTTTAAACTCCACCCACTTGGCCCACCACTGGAATGCAGCCCCCAAGATTTTCTCCAAAATGTCATCAGCTGATGGGCTGAAAAAGGTTCCTCACCTTTGCTGTGAGCCAACATGGACACTAGGTGCAATATGCTTCCAGAAACTCACTTCCATTTGAATTTGAAGGAACTTAAAGAGACATACCCAAAGGCAACACTGAAGCCCACAGGCATCAGCCTTGCTTTGAAGTCAATTGAACAAATAATAGAATGCAACCCACAAATGGAGGGGGGGGGGGCGTGGTGGGGGAAATCAAGACTGGGCCAGTGCCACTAACAACTTCTTATGTAAGCTTTAGTCATACAACATCTCATTTATATTCATGAGGTCTTGATTGCTAGCTACACTTGTTCGGGGGTTTCAGGATTTCGTGGTGTTTTTGTTGTTTTAATGTTGATCTTCTACAGATGTAAAATGAATAACTGGCATTTATGTAACCTCTGTCTTTTCAGCCTTAAATAAGAGCAGGCTGCCTCATGCCAAAAAATGTTGGGCGTTTTTATGGAATGAAATATTGCCTCAATATTCATGTTGCATATAATAGAAGAAATTTTAATTAATTTGTTGAGTACAAAGATTAAGGTTGTCTAGGGTGATCATATGAAAAGGAGGTCAGGGCTCCTGTATCTTTAACAGTTGTATTGAAAAGGGAATTTCAGCAGGGCAGGATCTACACTATTCATTACACCGTTGTTTAAGTGCATTGTTGCGTCCTCCCTTGCTACATTACAAAATGCAACTTGAGCCCAGTCAATTGAAATACCTTTTCTTCTATCGTTTTACCCGGGCACACTCTTCTTTAGAACGTTCTTCATTATGCTCATACCGGCTCTGAAGTAAACCTCCTTCTTCCGGTGACTCTGAGCTAGACCTGCCGGGATAAGCCGGCAGGGAGGCGGGGCGACGCGTAGGGACGAGGGAAGCCCTGCAGCGTCTTAAAGGGGCCACGTGCGCCCCGAAAGATAAGCGGTTTTTTTAAAAAAATTAAGCCTCTGTCCCCTCTTTCTTCTTCTTCTTCTTCTTCTTCTTCTTCTTCTTCTTCTTCTTCTTCTTCTTCTTCTTCTTCTTCTTCTTCTTCCTCCTCCTCCTCCTCCTCCTCCTCTTCCTTCAAAGGAGCACATTCATCATTTTACTTATTCAGTGCTTCTAGATGTAGGAAACTGTTGTCCGGAAATAGGTTTCCTACAGAAAACTGCATTTTCTGAACCTGTTCCAGAAATGTTGCCAAGGTAAATTTTAAAAAGTGAGGTCATAATTCTTCTGGACATGAAATCTCAGGTATAGAACATTTCTCAACATTTCATTGCCCTTTGGATGCCAAGTTAAGGTTTTCGCTTGGCCTAGTTAGTTACGTTTGATGATGGATTGAAAAGTGTTTCTCTTTCTGGTTATTTTAAGTCCAGCATTTGAGAAAAAAACACGAGTGCCATGGAATTCATTACCTGGTGATGTCTATCCATGTTTGAAAAACATAAAACCAGAACTCAAACCAAGAACAACACTATATTGCACACTGAATCAGCCCAGGGCGAGAGTCCATCCTTTACTTCACTGGGGACCCTTATTCCCTTGAAACGGGTTGAGGAACTGACAAATCACCAGAAATCACAGATTCCTATAGGCTGAAGGAGTTATCCAATAGTTAAGGCAACAGCCAAAGGCTTTGGTGTTAAATAAGCCGCCCAACCCTCACCACTGTCCCCACAGAAGATTGGATCCAATATTAGTCTAACTTAAGTCCCATTCATTTCAATGGGTCTGCCCTAAGAAAGGACAAACATTGGATACAACCCAGAATCACCAAATATGAAGAGGATCCCAGTCTAGTGGGGGACACAGTTAACACTAAAGACTCTGAGGACTATTGTATGCCCAATTATGTCACGAAGCATCTACTTTGTATAATGTCTTTTAATGGTTTTTAATTGTTTTTGAACCACCCAGAGAGTTTGGCTGTGGAGTGGTATAGAAATATAGTGAATGAAACAAAAGGGCCAAGAAACCCCAGGGAACAGCAGGGCTACAAAGACTCAGGGGTGTGTGTGTGTGTGTGTCAAATTCGCCTCACCCTTGGGCACCCAATCCTGCCCTCTGGGGTTCCTGAAATGGCTGCTCCCCTTTCCCTAGCTCCACACATTTTCCCCCAACCACTGATTGTTCAGTGGTTTCCTGGCTTTTGTTCATCCCCCGTCCCGCCAATTCGAAAAGATTGACATGCCTCTCCTAAGGTTTAGTTACCAGAAGTAAGCACAAGCTGAATATGAGCCAACAGTGTGATGTGGCTGCAAAAAAAGCAAATGCTATTGAGGGGAGACATGGTAGCACTCTTCAAATATTTGAAAGGTTGTCACACAGAGGAGGGCCAGGAACTCTTCTCGATTATTCCAGAATGCAGGTCATGGAATCATGGGCTCAAGTTACAGGAAGTCAGATTCCAGCTGGGGGTCAGGAAAAACTTCCTGACTGTTAGAGCAGTACGGCAATGGAACCAATTACCTAGGGAGGTTGTGGGCTTTCCCACATTAGAGGCATCCAAGGGGCAGCTGGACAGCTATCTGTCAGGGATGCTTCAAGGTGGATTCCTGCACTGGGCAGTGGGTTGGAGGGGATCCGCACGTCGCTCCCAGAGTGCTTCTATGCGACCCCAGTGCACCCCGAAAACGATAGTCTGACTTCCCTGTAAAAGAAACGAGGAAGAGCCATCCATGACGCCGCCGACGCCGCTGAGGAGAGCTCTCCACCGGCGAGGAGAGCTCAGCAAAAGAAGGCGGGGTAGAGAGCTTCTTCCGCTATCCTCGTCGGTGTCGGCGTCGGTGGCATGGACGGCTCTTCCTCGTTTCTTTTACAGGGAAGTCAGACTATTGTTTTCGGGGTGCACTGGGGTCGCATAGAAGCGCTCTGGGAGCAACGTGCAGATCCCCCCCTGGACTCAATGGCCTTAGAGACCCCTTCCAACTCTACTACGCTAGGATTCTATGAATCCTATACATTTTAGACAGAAAGAAGTCCTAAAACTTCCAGCATGACACAACATGCCCCATGGCTGGCTGGGAGTATGTTGGAGTTGTAGCACTTTTTTTCTGTCTAAACATGCATAGGATTGTGCCCAAAGAGATTTAAGCTTACAAAAAAGTTTAAAACTAAAATATGCTGAGTTTTTGTTGTTGTTGTTATTTTGGCTCCACCTCTTTTGCCTTTGGATCAATCCCTTTTTCCTTTGATCTTGCACCCCACTGGAATGACTCCTCCAAGAGCTTATTCTGTCCTGCTTGTGGTTCTCCCATCGACAGCTGGTTGGCCACTGTATGAACAGAATGCTGGACTAGACGGAGACTTAGGGCATATCTAGACAAAGGGGTTGGAGGGGTATGATCTCGTGATTTTATGATCGCGAGATCATCCCCGTCGTCTACACGCAGTGTGCGACGTCCCAGGAGGAAGAGGCTGTCCCGGCCACCATTTTGGGTTTTTTTCCAATCGGAGAGGAGTGCTCCTGCACTGCTGTGCAAAATGTGAGTTAATTTTTTTAAAAAAAACACACACCTCCCGCTCCCCCACCCCACCCCCGATGGGCATAGAGCTCCTGAGGAGCCCCGTGCCCCAGTCACGGCTCCTCATGGTTACTTGCAAGGAGTAGGGATGAAAACGGGATGGCGGGCCACACATTCCGTGGCCTCGGGATCATCCTGAGACTGTGGAAAAATAGGATTTTATTGGTAGGGTGATATCCCGGGCCAAGGGAGGGATAGTCCCTCCCTGGTCCCAGGATGCCCTGTGCGTCATGTGGACGCACAGGGACGATCCCAGGATGATCAACGGGATATTGCCCTATCTAGCCATGCCCTTGGTCTGATCTGGCATGGCTCTTTTTATGTTCTTATACAAAATGGATTTTGGTCCTCAGGTTGAAAGATGTACAAATTTCTGCCTTAATACATAGATTATTTATTAGTAATGGGTATGACAGAAATAGTTCCTGCTGTTGGTGGAGGTCATGAAGGACAACAATAATTTTGTTCCTAACTGGTTTTAAGACAGTTTTTTGAAGACACTAAGATTATTGCCGCTTCTCCACAGTAGAGCAACCAAAGAGGGGGGGAGGGGGAGAGAAAATCAGAGAAAATGAATGAACATGTTTCACTTAATTAGTGGAAAACTGCAGGTTCAGTCAAGACACTAATGAACACCACATTTTTTACTGTGGGTTTCAATTACAGTAAAAGTGGATTGGAGAAAAATCAGGGATGTGGTTTAGTACTTCCCAGATACTAAAACAAAATGATCCAGCAGCTTGCGGTTCTTAAGTTTTCAGGAAAAGCAACAAATGACTGCAACCTCTTTGGAGCCACATCAACGGGACCACGAGTCATCCATCTTCTGAAAATCATGGCATCCAGAAACCCCATCAGAAGTCTTTATGAAAGAATCATTACTATTCAAAGCAAAATGGTGTAAAAAGCACAAGTCCATGTGCAATGTAAAGCATAGTGGATCACTAAATTTTCCAAGTGTATGTGTTTCATCTCTCAAAGTAGCAAAGTCCCATGTCCTAAAGAACTTAGAGCGGTATAGTGGTTAGAGTGTTGGACTGGGATTTGGGAGATTGCTCCACTTGGCCATGGAAGCTCACTGGGTGACTTTGGGCCAGCATTCGCAGAGTCTCAGTCCAACCTACCTCACAGGGTTGTTGCTGTGAGAATAAAATGGACAGGAGGATTATGTACGTTGCCTTGAGTTCTTTAGAAGCAAAAAGGCAGAATATAAATGCAATAAATAAAGTAGAAAGGGTTGTCCATAAGTTTCACACTGGCGAAAAAAAGCATTCCTGTCATAACAACATATTCATATAAAAGGCAGTGTGTTGGGGAGAGAGCCATAAGATTCATATTTATACATTTACTTGTAAACTTATAAAATAGATTTGTCAAACTGAACCCTTATCATACTTGTCTTGTTTCATACAGATGCAGTTTACTAATGTTGAACCTGTTTTATATATCTCCATTGCACCTTGGAGATATGCATTTTGTTGAAGGACCATTTAAATTCTCACAATTTTAGAGGTTTAAAAAAATCCTGATTGAGGTTCTAAGTAAATTATCCTGCAGATATTATGGTAGAAGAAAAAGGTAATAAAGGGATTGAGTTGTGTATTATTTGGTAACAAACTGACTGTTATCAACAGAGGGAATGTCTACGGTACAGGTTTTTGGATCCAGAAGGATTCACTGGGGAATTTAAGCTCTCCTGTGCCTGGAAAAAGCATTTTACTAATCAGGTACTGAGGTCAGATAAACCCCTATGGATCAAGCACTTTACTAATCCAGTATTACAGTCAGATAGGGCCCAAGAAAATTGAAGTAAGTAAGTAAAATGAGACTCCGGTTTAATATACAAAAATTGTCATTTTACTATGGATTAACATTTATAGGAAAGGAAAGGAAAGGAACCTTTCGTGCAAGCACTGAGTCACTACTGACACTTGGAGGGATTAAACAGAGATGATATCTTTAGTCTGCAATGACTCAAATATTTATTTCTGTTTTATTTATTTCTTATTACTTTTGCATTTCCCCCTCAAAAACACCTGGAAGAATGAAAAAAAAACCATTCAGTATTGAAAGTCTAACACCTCTGTATTTAATTGGTTCATCAACGCCATTGTCTTGTTAATTCGTCATTAAGACCTGCACTATTGTGGAGGTGTACAGCATTTATTTTTTCCCCATTCACACTAAAAAGAATGTAATGGGTTAAGAACATAAGAAGAGCCATGCTGGATCAGACCCAAAGCCCATCTAGTCCAGCATTCTGCTACCACAGTGGCCTACCAGATGCCCCAAATGGGAAGCTCACAAGCAGAACATGAAGGCAATGGCAACCTCCCACCCGTGTTCCCCAGAAACTGGCATTTAGACATGCACTGATACTGGAGGTAGCATATAACCATCTGGCCTAATAGGCACTGATAGCCTTCTCCTCCATGAATTTATCTAATCCCCTTTTAAAACCATCCAAGTTGGTGGGCATCACTACATCCTATAGTGAATTCCGTAACTTAATTATGCACGATGTGAAGAAGTATTTCCTTTTTTAAAATCTTTAGGATTCTATTAAACTTGTAGTGAAGTTTTCAGATAAAAAAACACAAACACAAAATGTTTCTCAAATAAGTCAGAGTAATTGAGTCCACCACCACCATCTCTTCTTGGGCCACAGCTAGACCTAAGGTTCACCCCTGCCTGAGCACTGGATCCCCTGTGTGTCACCTAGATGAACAGGTTTGACCCCTGGACTAGGGTGACCATATTTGGGAAGCCAAAAAAGAGGACACCTAGTGTGTGTGTGGGGAAGCAGCTTTCTGAGTCCTGCAGAAAGTACGTTATTCCCCCGCCACCTTAAAGAACCTGATTGGAGTGGAGGAGGGGAAAGGATTTCATTCTGCACCACCACCATCCACTCCAATTGGGGCCTTTTCTATAATGTCCATGAATGACCCACTTTCCCCTTTAAGACCTCAATTGGAGCTCGGGGTGGGGGAATGATGTGCCTCAAGAAAGCATGTCATTCACTCCTGCCATGCTAATGGCAGCCTTAAAGGAGAAGGTGTGTCATTCCAGGACATTATTGAAAATTATAGAAAACCCCCCCTGACACTATGGAAAGAACAAAAAACAGGACAAATCCGGGGAAATCCTGACAGTTGGTCACCCTACCCTGGACGATCCAGTGATAAACCTTAGGTCTAGCTATGGCCTTGGTGTATGAAATGCTATAGGTTGTAGGTTGTGTTGCATGCAACCGCACATATTTCAGATATGGGCCTGATTCAGCTGTAAGGACAAATCACTCAAGACTCAGCTCAAGCACTCCTGTCCCTTCCTTCCTCATTTGTGTGCAAGGAAAGGATATTTAAAGCTTCCATTCACAGCTTGTTACAAACTGCAGCTTCTTCCAAGCATGTGAAACTGTGGTTTGTTCAAACCATATTTACTTAACAACTCAAGCTATCAAAACAGGATCAAAACAAGGATTGATAGCATGTTTTGTAAAACTAACTAAGGTTTGAACAAACCACAGTTTCACATATTTGGATAAAACAAGAAATGATGGTTCGTGGCAAATTGTGGAAGAAAGCTTTATACTTCCTTCCCTTATGTGCAGAGAGGATGGCAGTGCGCGTCATAGCAAACCATGGTTTGTTGTTACATCTGGGTTAGGCCATATTCTTCTTCTTTAGCTTTGGATATTTCAGAAATAAACTCTGCTTTTATAGCAACATTTCACACTAGAAGAAGCTGAAGGCAACTGAGTGAGTGGGTGAAGCCTTCCCCCTTTCTTAAGGATTTTCTTAAACTATTTTGTATTATAATGAATGCTCCCCTGGCCTTGAGACCTAAAAAAAACTTTAAAGGGCATTTTTTTCAAGCGTAAGTCCAAAGCTATTTGTGGATTACTTTCCGTTTGCTGCTTGTAATCTGCATTCCTGAGGTAAGAGTGCTAAAAGGACTGAGGATTGTCAATGAGCTAAGTGATTCTACTAAAAGGGGCAATTTTGCTTGCTCTGAGCTTCTGTGTTTAGACATGCTATGCGGCAGAAACCACTTCTGTTCAACCACAGAAGAAACTATTTATTTTCCTTGCAAAATGATCTTATAGCACTAAGTTATTGCTACTGCCAATACATATATTGGTATATTATATTAATTTTATTTGCGTACTTCTCACTCTTCCTGCATTAAAATGTCATTCCTTCCTTCCTTTCATACGTTTTAAAAATAATTTATTTTATATTTGATTAGATATTTCCCTTGCCCCATTTTTCTAAGTGTCCATTGTTGCAGAACTCTGTGAAATTTAACATTTAGAGCTTTTCCCCTCGAAATTATGTTATGTTTTACACTCACACACCACCTTCGTGATCAATAATTCACGTTATTTACAGATTTTTTTTTGGTAGAAATTCTACCACTAGGCTTCCTAAAATACAATCTAACCATTTTCTTTTCCATTCTGCCCTTTCTTTTTTATACCATTCATTTGTACATAAAATCACGTTGTAAAAGGCTTGTTTATTTTGATTTTATGGTACCTTATAAGCACATAAAAGCATCCACAACTTTTTTAAAGCACACCCACACACCCACACATACACATCCCAAAAACTACGTACCTATCCTAAGTTATCCCTGGCTATCCAATTCTTTCTTAATGTCTGTGAGCAGGCTTGGAAGTTTGGGTACCATAATTTAGAGGCCTGCACAGATATAACCATTCCAAATGGTTTTCATACACTATTCTGGGAGTGGGTAACTGTTTTTCCAACCCTTAGGCCACATGCCCCAAGAACTTATCTCTTGGGGTGGGGGGCAGGGTGCATTCACCTTCTCTTGGGTGGGATGCATTTTCCCTTTCCCCCTCACACCATCTCTCTTTCTCTCTCTCTCTCTCTCTTTCTCTCTCTCTCACACACACACCTATTCATTTACACACACACAGCAATGTAGCATCCTTCACAAAGATACTTTAGCACAGGGGTCAAAAAGCTTTTTCAGCCCAAGGCCCAAATTCAATTTGAGAAGGCTACATTCTAGCATTGGGTGGGGCCAAAGGTTTGGGGTCAAAAATACAAAAAATACCAGCAGATTGTAGCTAGATCTACACTACTGCTTTGTAGTGGCATTGAAGTTCGCTGATAACCGCTGGGGCACAATCCACGTTCCATATACTGCTTACATAGTATTCTATCATGTTTTTTATTCCACATTCGGAATGATTTGACATAAGGAGCTTCTTCAGATGAGCATTTTCTCGCACGCGCGTGACTGGCCACTCATGGATCTTTATAGCTCATTTTGACGATGTAGTGATCTTCCTGCGTGTCTCCCGCTCTGTTTCTTGACTTTAGCAATTTTTTAAAAAGGCTCAGAAAAGCTGACTCTTTCGATAGACATTGCTATTTTCTGCCATGTGCAGGAGAAGTTCTTCTATAAAATGCCCATTAGAGGGTGCTGTGCCATTAAACTGCACGGAAGCTGCACAAGCCACATGGTCGCTTCTTCTCTTCCTGCTGTCTCCCTCCGTGTAATTGGAGCTCATTGCAGAAGTAGAAGAGATGCAGCTTCGGAGCCAACAGTAAGGGAATATGATTTCCCCCAGTCTGGAGGCGCTTAAGGTATAGAGAGTTCTTACTGCCAGTAACCAAGCCTTGAGAAGCATTCAAGCTTTTAGAATGAAGGGTTGATAGTGGGGGGAGAGGAGTTACAACTAGGGGAAGGGGGTGTGGTGTCCAGGGAACCCTGAAGGTCCAGATTAAGATCCCAGAGGGATGGATTTGGCCCTTGGGTGTGAGGCTCCCCACCTCTGCTCTAGCCACTGTGCTCTGTGGTAGGACCTTTGACCTTGCGTATGCACCTGCCTGCCTGCTTGTCACTCATTTGTTTTTCTTGTGGCAGTGGTGGTAAGGAGACCTAGGTGGGCCTCAGGGGACAAATAAAGTCAGAATTGTTTACTTTGCATTACGCAGAGAGAGGAGCCAGGTGTAGTGGTGGCAACTGCTGTCTCTCGATACAATCACCAATCCCTCTGCAAATTAAGGATAGGCAACACCAGCAATGAAGAAGAGGAGCAGCTACTACCACGTGCCCTCTTCCGTTGCGTGAAATAACGAGAGGAGGTGGAAGAGGAGTCTTTACTGCTTGCAGCAGAAGCAGGACTCAGGTGGGAGGGGACAGATAAAAGGAAGGAATTCTTTACACAGCGCATAGTTAAACTATGGAATTCGCTGCCACAAGATAGTGATGGCCACCAACTTGGATGACCTTAAAAGGGGATTCAACTCTCTCATGGAGGATAAGGCTATTGATGGCTATTAGTCCTCATGGATATATGCTACCAACAGTATGACTATTTAAATCTGTTGCTGGGGCACCTGGGCAGGAGAGTGCTATGGCCTTCTTATCCTATGAGATGTGGGCATCTCATAGGCACCTGTTGGACACTGTGCAAACAGAACACTGGACAGGCCTTTAGTCTGATGCAACACATGTCCTCTGATTATTTTCTTTTTAATGTACTCGTTCTTGCCTTCCACTGATCTTCTTTTGTTTCAGCCAAAACACAGATCATTGGTACTGACAGAATGAGAACTAAAGGCAGTACTGTTGCATTTTATGTTACAGTCCAGTCAATGGAAATTGAAGTAAATCAGATTTATTTTATTTTATTTTATTTGTATCCTGCTTTTCTATCAGATGTTAATGTAACAGTCCATGCTGATCAGTCAGTGACTGTTTAAAAAGCTGTGGATGGTCTAGTCAAAGTTAAGTTCTCCCATACCACGGTTCCTAAAAGTGCTTGAACTTGTATTATGCCTCCTATTAAAAAACAAACAAGCAAACAAATAGTATCTATGCCGCATGAGCCATCATATCAGCTAGAGTCATCAAGCCACAACATTTCATTTATTACATTTCTCTACCACCCAGTAGCTGAAGCTCTCTGGGCATTTTATTAAGATTAAAAACCTTAAAAATACATTATACATAGCATAAACACCATTTACATAAACCATTTTTTTTTTTACAAAAAACACTTGGCACAATCAGCATTCTTCCCTCCAGATGTGCTGAACTCCAACTCCCAGATGGCTGGAGCTGATGGTCATTGTGGTCCAAAACATGTGGAAGGCTCCAGGTTGGAGAACGCTGCCTTAGTTGTGTCCTGCAGTGTGTTACAGTGCGTGGCGCATCATCTGTGGACACTTTAGTCCTTTACGGTCATTGCCAATTACAGATGACCTGGCCAAAGGACCAGAAAACCTTCAGAAGGATTAGCGGTTGTCCGTCACTGCCTCTTCTGCTGTTACAACAGTGCTGATGTTAGGAGCGGCCCACTAGAGGTCACCAGGCTTGAGGGGTGAGTGTTGCGCGCTAACGGGAAGGAATTCCTCCAAAATGTCATTTAACTTCAATAGCAGGGCCCTCTTGTTATCCGAATGACCTATTTTCACTTTTGTGTCTCATTTCCCTGGTTGAAAGGGATCTTGGGTGATTGTTAGTAAACACTAATGAACTGCCTTTCCCAGCAAACGGCTTTGTGTGCTAATCCTGGCTACTGGCAGAGCTGTGCCTTGCAAAGGTGGACATTCTCCTTTCTAAGCTGGAGCAGATCTGATGTTGATAAGCCCTGCTGGAATTCCTGTCTGGGTGTTCCGTGTGACCTGGGTGGCAGGAAGAAGGTCAGTGGACATCATTCAACACCCTGTAGTGTCAATTTCTTTTGGGCTGTGTGTGCGACGTTGGAGACATGGCCAGCTCTGAACTTTTTACCTTCTCTGCTGAGGAATCTTTATGGCTTAGAACATAACCACATCTAGCAATTTGGGAAAATAAATACTGGGCCATTACCGCAGGCATTGTATTTGCAAGGAATTAACTACCGATTCAAACCTATGTGGTTCTCTAACTTGCAGAACCATCTAGCATTCATGTCTGCTTCATTGTACGATTGTAGCTATCATGTTTTCATTGGTGCTGGCAGCACACACAGCTTTCCTTACAATTTATTCACAAGTCATCATAGCATTGAAACATCCAGCTTAAATACAAGTTGTGTTTTCGTTATGGGACGTGGCCTGCAAACGCAAATGAACATACGTCACCAATCCCATTATGGCCTTTACCACTTTGTGCTTATGAATCCATGTAAAACTTGAGCTCCTTGCTGATGGTTAAAAAAAGAAAAGAAAAAAAGAACAGAAATATGTAGTATTTATACAAGAGAGTTGTAGTATTGAAAGATTTCATCATTTTGTTCTTTTCAAATCCAATTTAATCACAATATATCTTTCTTTCTCTGGCCTCAACTAGACGAGGGGGTCGGAGGGTGACGATCTCGCAATTTTATGATCGCGAGATCATCACCCACGTCTACACATTGTGCATGACGTCCAGAAAGGAAAACGATGTCGTGCCTGCCATTTTGTTTGTTTTTGTAAGGGAGACAGAGCGCACGAGTGCTCGTGTGCAAAACTGTAAGTTTTTTTAAAAAATATTTTTAATTTCCCCGCTCCCCCTCACCCCACCCCCGATGAGCACAGAGCTCCTGAGGAGCTCTTTGCCCCCTGTGCCTGGCTTTCGTACATTGATGGTGTACATTGATGTACATTGATGTACATTGATGTACACTGATGTACATTGATGTACATTGATGTACATTGATGGTGCTATATAAATAAATAATAATAATAATAATTTCGGCTCCTCGCGGTTACTCGCGAGGAGCTGGGACAAAACGCAACGCTTGCCCACACATTCCGTGGTCTCGGGATTATCCTGAGACCGCAGAAAAAGCAGGCTAGAAGTGTAGGGTGAGATCCTGGGGAAAGGGAGGGATCATCCCTCCCTGCTCCTGGGATACCCTGTGCGTCATGTGAACGCACAGGGATGATCTCAGGACGATCCCCAGGATATCGCCCCATCTATCTATCTATCTATCTATCTATCTATCTATCTATCCATCCATCCTTCTAAGATATAGATATGATATCTATATCTTTGATATGATATACATGCACACACACACACACAAATATATGACGCTCTAAACGGGCAGGGCGAAAATGCCAAAAATTCTAGCATATTGTGGCTTAAATCTTTTAGGGAACAAACCCTATGTATGTTTAGACAGAAAAAAAGGCAAGAGAAAGAAATCCCTAGCTTGCAAGGAAGGAGGTATCCAGCTGTGAGAGGGGGTTAGGGGCTGTCTATACACCCTATTTACTCCATGGTGGCTACACAGTGGTGCTGCATCAGTTATATGATGCAGTTTGCCAAGTCGCAGCCACCACAGGGCTTTTCCCGAAGCTGTGGATTTAAAAAGTGGGGGATGTACTGCGACTTTTTGCTTTGCTGCATGTTCACCACCATGTTCCCGCTATCTGTCGGTGGTGACCTCGCTTCAGCTTCAGGCAGGGGGTGCTCTGAGGATGGGTTGCAACCACTGATTGACTGCTGGAAGAGGTAGAGGCTGGACAGAGGGCAGGAGGTGGGTCTGATAAGCTGAATGGCCACCAGAAAGCCCATGCTCCCTTGTGCTGTGGGCATTAACTGTCCCCACTCTGTACCTCTGATGCCGCAGGGTTTTAAGGAAATGCTGGGCTGAGGCACCACTGTGAAGACACCATGAAAACAGGCCTGCTGAAGTGGAAATGTCCATGATGGGGATAAGCTGTAACTCCCCTGAACTTGGGAGAAAATGTTTGTCTGAACATGCTCAGAACCATTATTTCCTGCCCAGGTTAATTATGGCCTGAACATGCTCATAACACTCACTTCAAATTTTGGAGCCATCTGGTAGTGAGTTTGGGCCTTTTTACCACAGCCATTGTCTCCAGGGCAACTGCATTTGCTACACTGTGATCCATTGAGAGGATCAACTGGATTGCTCCAAAATGGGTTGCAAGAGTTCTCCTCCCGCCCTCGAAGTGGGAATTTTCAAGCCCTTTAAAAAAGTACTGTATGTCTATATCCATGCCTTGAAGCAGCTATGAGAAAGATACACAGGCCCCCAGATTGCTGTATGCATAGCCCACCGTAGCTGGTTGCGGAGCTGTGCATGCAACAAGCGGATATAACACTTTGAAAATGGTTTGAAAACTGTATATGGCGCATGTCCTGGGCCCCAACCGTTCTTGTTACTGTTATAAACCGTTTTAAAGCAGTAGTGTAGATCCTGCCTGTGCTATGTGAGTGGCACCTCCCTAATCCTGCGGCCTGAGCTATGTGTCCATAGACTATCCACAGAGATGATGTCTGAAAGTGTTATATAAATACTAAAAGCTCCATCACACTGGGGGTTAACACGCTCCCTACCGTCACTTCTCTGCCTGTGTTTTTATTCCTCAGTTACTTCCTCTTTTCAAAAGAGGAAGTACAGAGTGAGCACGAAGCCCATTGAGTCCGCTGTTCTAATGGCGCTGCTTCTCCTGCACACAGCAGGAGAGAGCAGCAATTCAGTATTTAAAAATACATCGGACTTAGGGTGACCATATGAAAAGGAGGACAGGGCTCCTGTATCTTTAACAGTTGCATAGAAAAGGGAATTTCACCAAGTTCTCCATATATACAAATGACACCTGCAGAAATTCCCTTTTCAATACAACTGTAAAGATAAAGGAGCCCTGTCCTCCTTTTCATCTGGTCAGTCTACTTAACCAGGGTTTCTTTTGTCACACAAGAAAGGCCAGAAGGGGCGGAAGGCACACGGGAGGCAGACAACGTCATGTGAGGGACCTGAGCAAACTCCGTGAGTGCCCAGTAACGAGCATGCAATAAAACGCTAGCTTTAAGTATATATCGCCCCGCACCCCGTTTAATCTGCATTAGCTGCAATCACGCATAGGGAAGGGCAAGTGGAAGGCTGGATTTTATCTTCTCTTTCCTCACCAAACGGCTGATCTGTGCAAATCGCAAATGGCTACAACAGGGGTGCAGAATTCAGGAGAAATCCAGCCCTCTTGAGGTCTCAGTCTGGGGGGAATCTGCACGTCGTTCTGAGATCGCTTCTAAGCGACCCCAATGTGGCGTGAAAGCGATCGTGTACCTGGCCTTTGGAAGAGCCGACGAAGAGACGTCCTTCCCGCCGCCGCCACCGCCACCCACATACCTTCTCGTCGACCGGCGAGGAGAGCTCGGCTGAAGAAGGCGGGGTTGAGAGCCCGCCTTCTTCCCCCGAGCTCTCCGTCCCAGCCGGCGAGGAGGGAGTTGGGCGGCAGCGCCAGCAGCGCCGGCGGGAAGGACGTCTCTTCGTTGGCTCTTTCAAAGGCCAGGTACACGGTCGCTTTCACCCCGCACTGGGGTCGCTTAGAAGCGATCTCAGAACGACGTGCGGATTCCCCCCTGGTGCTCCGACATTTCCCAGCTGGCCACGCCTCCTTCTCCTGTCCCCGCCCTCTTCTCCCCAACCCTCAATATTTGGTGATGTCCTGACTTTTCTGCATTTCCCCTCATTCTAAACACTGGAAATGCCCCTCCTAAGGCTTAAAGGCTTATTAAAGGCTTTAAGATATATGCTGAAGTATTTAGTATTTTTGACTCTGCCTCTTTTGCCCTCAACCCTGCCCACCATTGGAATGCAGCCCCCGAAAGCTTCTCTGAAATGGAATTTGGCCCTTGGGCCGCAAGAGATTCTGTGTCCCTTGGCCGCAAGAGATTCTGTGTCCCTGGGCCGCGTGCTTTGCACAGTTGGAATGAAGCCAGAATCTTTCCATTTTTTCAAAATCTATACCTAGGCAATAAGTTCAAATGACTAGTTTTAAAGAATATAGAAATTACTATTTTGACTTTTGCAATATCCATTAAATAACAACCCATCACCCTCCATATCTCTTTGTAAAATGTTCATGTCTTAATATTTTTGTCGTCCCCCCTCACCCCACCTGTTTCCCTGAAGGCAAAAATACAATTTATAATTGAACAAAGACCTATAATCTTCCAGCAAAAACAGGGGGAAAGGAGGCTTCTTTAATAATTGCCTATTCCTTTGTTCTGTGTTGTTGTCAATTGCTCTCCTAAGGAGCTAATAACAGTTCTAGCCAAAAAAGAAAACATTAGTGTTTCAGGATAATTTCAGCATCCATGTATATTTCTATGTTCATGTTGGGATATGTGTTTATTTGGCTGAGTTACCTTAAAGAGGTCACCCTTTTAAAAGCTGCATTAAATAAAGGAGATTACCAATTAGTCATGCAGTAAACCTTCTCAGATTACACCCTTTTTGTTTTGGATTATACAGACCCTACTCCAGGGCTTTGGTAGGTTTTCATGCCCACCGTCACATGATGGTGGATGAATGGAATGGAATGGCAGCAGGAGGTTAAATGTGAGAATGTTGTGTTTTTAGACAGCTCTTATGCTCCTAGAAAAAGTTAATTGGGAAGTGAAACATTACGCATTTGACAGTGCGTATTGTTGGCTGCTAGTGCCGTGTGACAAATACCACCACGAGGTACTTCACTTTCTTTTGTAAACAGAAAGGTAAAAGATTTGCCCCAAAATGTATCGGTGAAGATCTGTTTTTCATCATGGCTCAACCACACAGTAAACAACCGAAATAACTTGTTTTAATAAAGTATGGTGTTGAAACATTTATCAGCCAACTCTTTCTCTCCATTCCAAAAGCATGTTTGGGTTACAGAAAGCCTTGCCTTGAAGAAACCTAACTGAAATTTTGTTAGAACTTTACCCTTCAGTTCAAGGTCAAGCAACGTTAAGGAAACATTTTGGGTTTTATCCTAGGCAATCATACAATTCCTTCCCAGTCAATTAATCCAGTTTGCCCAAGAATGCATTGATTGCAATTGGTCAATTATTATCATTGATTTCAGCGTACATTGCCACATTTTGTACTGCTGACACATGAATGGGAAATTTCTCAGCAGACCAATTATATATATATATATGAGAAAAGTAATTTTCTGTTATATTCTCCAGGCGTAATTCTTGCGTCCGCACATGTGCTATATAGTGTAAATTGCTGGAAAAGAAATTAACTAAACAGAGTTGGGTGAGTATGTAATCTGACAGTTAAATCTGACAAGAAGCTGTATGAGCGTAACCACGGGGAGAGTGAATTTGCTGTCTTCACCCAAAATTCTTCCATGTGCATTCTGTATAACAAATATTGCCAAAAACTCAATTCAGAAGACAAAGGCCATAAAAAGAGAATGGATGGCCATGGGCATGGGGCTCTTTCAGCCTTCTGCAAAATGCAAATGTTAATGACCTACCTCATAGGGTTATCAGTAAGATTAATGAGCATTTTATAAAGAATGTAAGGGCACAATCCTATACATGTTCAGACAGAAATAAACTCTTACAATTCCCAGGATTCCCCAGTCAGCATGGCTGGCTGCCTGGGGAATGCTGGGAGTTGTAGGGCTTTTTTTTCTGTCAATCATGCATGCTTCTTTAAATGAGCATTTCATAGAATCATAGAATAGCAGAGTTGGAAGGGGCCTACAAGGCCATCGAGTCCAACCCCCTGCTCAATGCAGGAATCTACCCTAAAGCATCCCCGACAGATGTCTGTCCAGCTGCCTCTTGAAGGCCTCTAGTGTGGGAGAGCCCACAACCTCCTTAGGTAACTGATTCCATTGTTGTACTGCTCTAACAGTCAGGAAGTTTTTCCTGATGTCCAGCTGGAATCTGGCTTCCTTTAACTTGAGCCCGTTATTCCGTGTCCTGCAGTCTGGGAGGATCGAGATGAGATCCTGGCCCTCCTCTGTGTGACAACCTTTGAAGTATTTGAAGAGTGCTATCATGTCTCCCCTCAATCTTCTCTTCTCCAGGCTAAACATGCCCAGTTCTTTCAGTCTCTCTTCATAGGGCTTTGTTTCCAGACCCCTGATCATCCTGGTTGCCCTCCTCTGAACACGCTCCAGCTTGCCCGCGTCCTTCTTGAATTGTGGAGCCCAGAACTGGACGCAATACTCTAGATGAGGCCTAACCAGGGCCGAATAGAGAGGAACCAGTACCTCACGTGATTTGGAAGCTATACTTCTATTAATGCAGCCCAAAATAGCATTGGTCTTTCTTGCAGCCATATCGCACTGTTGGCTCATATTCAGCTTGCGATCTACAACAATTCCAAGATCCTTCTCGTTTGTAGTATTGCTGAGCCAAGTATCCCCCATCTTGTAACTGTGCCTTTGGTTTCTATTTCCTAAATGTAGAACTTGGCATTTATCCCTATTAAATTTCATCCTGTTGTTTGCAGCCCAGCACTCCAGCCTATCAAGATCACTTTGAAGTTTGTTTCTGTCTTCCAGGGTATTAGCTATCCCACCCAATTTTGTGTCATCTGCAAATTTGATAAGCGTTCCCTGCACCTCCTCGTCCAAATCATTAATAAAAATGTTGAAGAGCACTGGGCCCAGGACTGAGCCCTGCAGTACCCCACTCATTGCCTCTCCCCAGTTTGAGAAGGTTCCATTGATAAGTACTCTTTGAGTCCGAGTCTGTAGCCAACTGTGAATCCACCTAATAGTTGTTCCATCTAGCTCACTTTTAGCTAGTTTGTTAATCAGAATATCATGGGGCACTTTGTCAAAAGCTTTGCTGAAGTCAAGATATATGACGTCCACAGCATTCCCACGGTCCACACGGTCCACAAAGGTATTATCAAAAATACCTTTATAGCACCCTCATGACTGGCCATGCACGATTGTTTGTGGGTCATTTTCATGACGCTGTGAGCCTCCTGCATGTCTCCTGCTTCTTTCCCCAGTTTTAGTGTCAAAAAATTAACTCCATTTTAATTCCAGGTTGCAGCACAACAAATGGTGGATAAGCCAAAGTGTGTGTGTGTGTAAATACTTGCGCAAGGCACAGTAGACAGGGCCAGAGGGTTGCTACACAGTTCTGGAGACTGAACCACCACTGGATAGTTTAGGGGAGGCATTCTTTTAATCTCACAGCATCCCGCCCCCCCCCCCCCGCAACCTTAATCCTCGCTTGTGGATACTTACTTATAAGTTATCAAGGGCTTGAGCAGATCAACTCCCTTCTCTTTCACCCTCCCCATTCTGCAATGGTCCTTTCGGGCAAAGGTGCTGTTTCCAACTGACATCTTAACATTCCAGATCTCAACTGCTCACAGCCATTAACCTAACTGATATGCAGTTCTCATTGGATTGTTTTTGTTTTGTTTTCTTGGGCCTTAGCTAGACCTAAGGATTATCCCAAGTAAATGGAAGGGTCGTCCCTGCCTGCTCCCGGTATCCCCTGTGTGTCATTTGGATGTACAGGGATAATCCCGGGGCGATCCTGGGATATAGGCCTGGTCTAGCCATGGCCTTAGTTTTTAAAACATCTTTGAGTGTTTCTGCAAATCTTGTGGTTCTCTCATGCATGTTGATGTCCCCATCCCCTCTTTTTAATCAGTGACTGCAATCCTGGTGACACTTAAAACCTGAGTTTGCTGTTAGAAGAGATGCTGAGAACAATGGTCCGTGCAGGGCTGTGATTTACAAGTAGGGGCTGTCTATACACAGGGAAAAGCCCACAAGCACTGTGGAGCTGTGCTGTGTCGGTTGGGCTTCCCTGCAATGCTGCGATATGAAAAAGTTGGGGATTTACCCTGACTTTTTCAAAGGGAGCGACATCAACACGCTGCTTTGGGGGCAATCTGGAGTCAACCTGGGGGCGGAGCCTGGTGGAACGTGACCAGGATGGCTGCCCAGAAACCCTGTGCTCCCTGCTTGGCATCAGGAAAGTGTGAGGTTGAAGAGGGAGGTGGCACTAACCCGGCGCTGTGATGACAGCCCCTAGCATTGCTTCTTGTGCCACTGCTCTAGACAATAATATTGGTAATGTGACAGGCACTCCGATAATTAGGGAGGATGACCTGGGGCGTGTCTACATGAAGGGTTTGCCCCGGGGTGGCTTCGCAGTAGTGGCACATCATCTACATGATGCATCCTAGGTAGGATTTGAACCCAGGCCTCCTCAGTGTAAGGGCACTTCTACCAGCATAGATTGAAGTGGCACTGGGATTCCATTACATTTATAATTCAAATGAAAAGGCTGCATTGAACAGAAGTAATTTATTCCAGATTAAAAAAAGAAGAAGCTGCTCTTCATGTCAATTGCAAAATTGCTCTAAGTCTCATGCACGGTCTATTGGCCGGACCACACGGGCTCTTATTAACTTCTTGACATATTTTTGATCCTTCGGTATTAGATGTTTATGTTAGAGAAGAAATGGCTCCCCTTTTCTGGAAACTGTGCTAACCTTTGTTTTCATTCCCTTGCTTTAGTTGATATCCTGTTGGAGAAGCAGAGAGTGGCAGCCCCTTTCTTCAAAAGGAGGCATGTTTGGTTTAAAAATAAAGAATTTCAACTGCACTACAGGTAGGAAATAACTTCTCTCAATATTTATATTGCTCAGAAAACACCTGGAGAATTTCAAATCGTGGCAAATTTGGGGAAGAGAATAGGAGGAAACCATTAAAATGTTATTGATTCAAAGAGGGACAGAAAGGATATATAATATATATTCTTTGTAGTAGTAAACTAGCCTTTTATATACTTTGGCACAGGAAAATATGTTTAAGAAAAATAAATTGCTTTTGTAAACAGCGGTAGCCTGTCTTCATAAACTTGAAACGAAAAGAATGTGTGCAATGTTAAAACGTTGTAAAGAAAGAATTTAAACCTTAAATAATCATCTTGATTTTGGCTATAGCATTTCTACTGGCTGTCAGGAGGAATTCAGGATACTGTCACTGGAAAGCAATAGCAGTTAATTGTTTTCTGTATAAACCATCCGAAAGTGAGATCACACCTCTCCAGAGCTGCCTTTCCCAACACGCTAGAGCAGTAATTCCTAAAGTGTGTGCCGATTCACATAAACGTGCCTGGAGAGAACTGCCAGTGGGGCCGTGAGAAGAAAATTAATTACTTAATTAAAGGCTCCTGTGTGGCCTCAAAGCACCCACCGCTTGCAGCAGAGGAGCTGCTTGTTGAATCTCTGTGTGAGTCAGTGCTCTGGCTGTGAGTCTTTTCAATCAGTCTCTATGCACAGAGGGTGAGCAGATCATTCCATTAATGATGAAGCAGAGATGAAGCAGGATTACCAGTGGTGAGAGATGGGTGCTTTGTGTCCCTGCACCAGCCACTGCTTTGGGGCCTCACAGGTGCACATATGGCTTCCTTTCCTGCTGGAAAGAGGGCAACCTAGGTAAGGACAGCCATGAGCTCTGGTGGCCACTGATGATTTCACATGGAGGCACCATGATCTCACTGGTTTACCTGCAGTCAAAATAGGGGCTGGTTGGGGAAGAGGAGATGTGGCTATTCATCAGCCATGGGCCATGTAAGTGCCAAGGTGGTGCTGCATTTCCCAGTGGTGTAACTATGGAACTATAAAAGTGGGAGTTGACACTGCTTCCATGTTGAGGGGAAGAGCACCAGATTTGCAGACACAAGGTCACAAGTTCAGTCCTCAGTATCTTCAAGTAGCGCTGCCAGTCAGTGTTGACAATACTGGGCTAGATGACCAGTTCAAGCTTCCTATGTTCTATACTTTGAGTTCTATGGTGGAAGATGGGGTTTCTGATGTTCTTCTGCCAGGGGATCCCCTGACACCAGTATTTTTTATTTTTATTTTTATTTTTTTACTAGAACCCCAAGAGCCACCAACTGGAGCCTGGTGGAAAAGACATACATTTAGAATGAAAGAATTCTGAGCTCAGGAATTTGTTGTGAGTGCCAGAACTGAATAAAGTAGTTCACAGCCCTGCCACACAAAAATCATACATTTCAGCAGTATAGTTTAGGTTTGGAGGGGAATCATTTTGTGATTAGTATTATTAACCAATTGGAAGTCAAAAAATCCTTGGTGACCATCCAGATCCACCTTCTGCCCACCCCTGCGTTGGAGGATGAATTCCATTGGGGAATGAATGGGGGGACTACGATCCAGTTATTTCTTCTTGACCTTTTAGCAGCTTTTGATATTTGACGGATGGAGAAATGGTCTGGGATGGGACAGTGATATAGTGACTCCATTTCTTTCTGGAGGGGCAAACCCAGAAAGTGATATTGGAGGGCTCCACTTCTCCCACATGGCTATTGGCCTTTGGGTTGCCTCAGGGTTGTCCTCCATGCCTTTTAACATCTACATGAAGCCACTGGCAGAAAAGACCCAGAGGTTTGGGCTAAGTGTCATCATATCTGGAGTATAAGTATAGCTGATGTGCTAGCTTTGTGCGACTTCTGTGGCATCTTCTATTGAATGAGCCCTTTGAACCTGGGTTTTGCCATTGAACTCTGATGCTTTGTGGGCCATATGTCTTAAGCACTTGCTGAAGACAGGTGCTTGAATGGCACATTGCCTAAGGGTCCTTTGGAACAGATGGCAGTTACCAAGGCTACTGCTGATACTGTCCACTTTTATTTTGGTCAAAATGAGCACATGACATCACACGTTGCCTAAGAGACGTGCAGTGCACTGCATGATTTCTCTCCAGCTTTTATACAACCATCTTCTCTCTTTACATTCCCATCATTCCTTCTTTTGTCAGCAAAGGAGGAGAGAAATGAGTGTGTGTATATATATATATAGAGAGAGAGAGAGAGAGAGAGAGAGGGAGGGAGGGAGGGAGGGAGGGAGGGAGAATATATGTATATGTATGTGTACTATATATGTCTTTGAGTGGGGTTTATTGTTACAGCATAATAGAAAGGAACAAGTTTATTTGATCAACATTGAAGGGATCTTTTGGCGGAAAAGATTGGCTATTACATCCATATAAAGACAAGATAGAAAACTGGTATTCTTAAAATGTTGCATTCGGTTCAAAACACTTGACTTTTGGGTGAGGAGAAAATGATCTTTAAAGGAATATTCATACGAATTTTGCTTGGACTGGCTGAGACACAGAACTGAACTATTTTGTGAAGAAATAGACACCAAAGATCATGTTTATCCTGTTGTTTCCATGACAACAGTTATGCTTGATGGAATATATCCATCATGCTTGATCCATAAGCATCTGGTTTCTTAGTTCTCACTCCAAACACTCTAGGAATGAAATGTAGGTAAACTTTAATCAGTTTTTATAATGACTGTAGTACTTATAGAAATTACTTAACATGATTTTGCAGCTGCCTCAGCCAAAGGCCCAAAGGGCTTATTACTATTTTATTGCCACTTTTAAGGAGTCGTTTTAAGAATTGTTTTGTACTTCTACACACAGATGCCACTGTTGCGTCTTTCTTTTTGAAAACCCCGTTGCAATGACATCACATTCAGATTCCCCCCCCCCTCAGGTTCCAAAAGGTCAAAGTTATTTTTTTCTAAATGACTCTTGTCAAACATAAAAATTAACCAGCTTTCGAGAGGGACTTGTATTTGTAATATATGGTTATGTTAGACTTTCTGTCAAAACATGGATTAAAGATAAATGTAGCCAATTAAAAGAACATTTTCTTAGAGCTCCTGGTAATAGATACCTCATTGTGGGGTCCTGAAGTATGGTTTTTTTTTAAAAAAATAATCAAGTGATGTGGTTTATGGTATTCAAGCTGAACAGTAGAAAAGACTGTTTGAATTTTCTGAATTCCATTTAATAGCCTGAGAACAATCAAGCTAAAGCTATGAAGAAGGTGAGGAAGAGAAGTTAGGGGACATGCAGTGTTTTCTTTGTAAAATGTTCTTGTCTGCTCTACTTCCTACACTTCATCATTTTAGATAATGCTTCCCAGCAGTTCATGTGTATAAGCAAAACCTGGCCTTACACACAGGGAGGAGGGAAAAATTCAGTTGGCATCGGATGAGTCAATATGCTGTAAGTTGTCCAACAAGGTAAATAAAATATTCTCTTCAATTAGGTAATTGTTTCCTTTTATCTTGCTTTATTTGACAAAGCAGCTGTGCCCACAACATTAATTTAATTGCTTATGACATCTGTGTTATCCTGGGAACTCCTGTGCTGAAGGGAAAAACACACCCCACCAACTACGCATACATTGACTTTCCATAAACCTTCAAAGGGTGATGCTATTTTCTCCCCCTCCCGGTGTACTTTATTTAACTCTGAGCTCAAATGTCATGACAATGTCGTTGTATATCACTTGTTCCTTATTTCAGGATTGCCACGACATTTCTGCAAATGGCAGGAGAAATGAGAGATGCCACAGAAACATCTGCGGGGATTCGTGAAACAATTGCCTCTTGCAACGCCTGATGAAAAGAGCACTTTTCACAATTGCAGGTGTTCATGCAAAATACTCCCTGTCTGAAAAGCGGCCTTCTTCCCACTCCCAGGCCTATAATCCCTCAGCCCCCTCATTATTATTATTATTATTATTATTATTATTATTATTATTATTATTATTTATTTATATAGCACCATCAGTGTACATGGTGCTGTACAGAGTAAAACAGTAAATAGCAAGACCCTGCCGCATAGGCTTACAATCTAATAAAATCATAGTAAAACAATAAGGAGGGGAAGAGAATGCAAACAGGTACAGGGTAGGGTAAGCAGGCACAGGGTAGGGTAAAACTAACAGTAGAAAGTAACAGTAGAAGTCTGCACAACATCAAGTTTTAAAAGCTTTAGGAAAATGAAAAGTTTTTAGTTGAGCTTTAAAAGCTGCGGTTGAACTTGTAGTTCTCAAATGTTCTGGAAGAGCGTTCCAGGCGTAAGGGGCAGCAGACGAAAATGGACAAAGCCGAGCAAGGGAAGTAGAGGCCCTTGGGCAGGCGAGAAACATGGCATCAGAGGAGCGAAGAGCACGAGTGGGGCAATAGTGTGAGATGAGAGAGGAGAGATAGGAAGGAGCTAGACAGTGAAAAGCTAGACAGGTCAACAGGAGAAGCTTATATTGGATTCTGAAGTGAATTGGAAGCCAATGAAGAGATTTCAGAAGCGGAGTAAGCGCCCTTTCTCCCTTATTTTAGGACACATTTGCCCCACTCTGCCTGCCCCTTATGACCCTTCCTGCCCCAGCCCCAGCCCTGCCTCCTCACTTCCCAGCCACCCCATATTAAGCAGGGAGGCCTGAAGAGGGTCTCTACTCAAGTTCACTTGAGTACAACTAAGGGTCCCCTGCATGACAGGGGACCCTGCTTTCTCAGAGTCCCTGATCGTGCAGGGAGTTCTACTTGTTAGCACAGGTGGCTGAATAAAGAAGACTGAAAAGAGAAAGTGCAGGGCTTGGCAAATGTAACCATGTCTCAAACAGATAGTCCCTTGGCTAAGCAAGTCGGATATATAAAACAGCAGAGCCTTTCAGGCCAGGCTGATACTAGAATGAAACCACCACTACTGTATAACATACTGAACATGCCAGTCTTTTTATATACAAGAAACCCAGGCTAAAAGACAATGTATTTGATCCCACCTGTCTCCTAGGCAATATCTCTCCCCCACTCCCTGAACAGACACCTTTGTGACCCCTAAGGCTGTCTTCTGATATATCCAGAGATATTAATTAGCTCTGCACCCTGAGTGAGCCTTACTATGTAACCTAGTAGCTGCTTTAAAACTCTTAAGGACGAATGAACCATTAGCTTTCACTCTTTTTTGGTATGCTCCCCTGCTACTGCTATTCCAACAGTACTCATGTTAAAGGAAGTAGAGACCCTCTTCAGACTTTGCTGGTCAATGTGCAAGGTTGAGGACTGCATGGGTGGGGCCTGGGGCACATGATGGCATAGGGGATGGGGCCCATGTATGTGGCTCTATGCCTCTGCCTCATGTTCTTGTACCCAGTATGACTTCTCTCATTTTTTTGAGTTAGCTGATCTCCATGTAGGTTATTTCTTGCTTTCTGTGTGGGCCTGGTTTCAAATGGGAACGGTCTTGCTTGCTGACAGGAAACTTGTAAGCACAGGCCTTAACTCATACATCACAGATAAACAGAGTGCTTTCTGGCGGCTTTGGCATGGGGCACATGCAGGCCTCACCTCCATGTAGCAATCCTACACATGTCAAGCCATTTGCACCAATATACTACATGAAGAAGTGTAACGTTACCACCAGACTAGTATTACTTAGACGTGGGTGTTCACATGTGTGGTTAAAACAAGTTGTTCCATGTGGTAATCATAGCAGACAAGGCTCTTTCTCATCCAGTTGTAATTTATAGTGGCCGCCACATAGATACTGCTTAGCTTTATGGTCCAAGGGCACACGCATCACAGAATGATGCACATGATTCTTTCAACCACTTTGTCAATATGTATGTGTAGGAGCCGTCATGGTGGGAGAACAGTGTCTCAGCACTTGACACCTGTAGCCTGAATTCCTTCATTGCCCTTAAATCTTTGCCTGGAATTTCTAGAGAATAATATTTGCATTGGTTAGTAACCCCTGCAACAACGCCCTGCCCCCACCACACCTTAAATACAACTTGCTGTTGTATATTTCATCCAGTTGTATAATTGTGGGGTAAAATATGGACACATGAACTTGCTCCTGCTGTCCTGGATTTTGCTGAATAAAGCCCTTAGCTGTTTTTACAAGCATTGCACTAGCAACTGGGATACAGTTCAGCCCACACACCTGGCTAGCTATCGCAGCTGGGTAGAAAGAAACAGGCTTATGATCCAAAAGGAACTTGGTAAACGTAGAGCACCACGGAGAGTTTCCCTTTAAGCAGCCTCTTTCCTATGATCGAAATATAGTTTTTTTGTTTTTTAAGAGAAGAGTAATTTAAGACAAGGTTAGGAGATTGTTCAAGACCCTCTGGTAAGAGGAATGTTCTCTAAGCCGTGCAAACCTGTGTGCATCACTTCACACATGCTCGTCTTGATCACAGCCATGGCACCCATGGTAGGCTGTATAACTTAAGAGAACCTCCATTAAGGTCCAGGATGACTAGTTGCCACAAAGGACAAAGGCATTTGACTCTGCCTTGGGTGCCATTTTGTGGGTGGAAAAATGGGATACAAATCATCAAATGAATAAACAGTCGAGGCTCGTTGCTCTGATGTTGTTGAGATGGTGAATCCACTCTGGGTTTCAGTCATGTAGAGCTTCTTTAGAGTTCCGCCTGGTTCTGACTGAAACCCGGAACAGATTCACTGCACCACTGACATCGGAGCCACCAACCTTCACTGAAAATCAATCAATCAATCAATCTAGCATTATTTGTATGCCTCATGACCGAAGTAATGTACATGCCCATCTTAAACCCCCCCACCCCATATGACCATTAAATCCTAACGGCACCACTGCCTCTGCCATTGAAAACCTCTGACATCTGCAGAGGTGTTGCTATGAATGTAAAAAAAGAAAAGAAAAAGGGGGTAATCTTTCTATTGGCTTCAATGGAAGTTATTTTTCTTAAGTTTAATTGGCAAGTGGATGGGGGGATTTGTTGGATGGGGAGGGCACAGAGCACAGGGAAGAGAGGATTCCCCTTCCCCTTCCCAACTGTGATCGCCCTGGAAATCCACCCCTGCATGGCATCTAAGTTTAGGGGAAAACTCCCAATGGAAATATTTATTTTCTAAGCTTAATGTGGTTGCAGGGCTGGAGGGCATTGTACCATTTTGGGATTGGGGGGTTAACTCTTATCTCCCTACCTGAAATTCACCTTGAAAATTGCTCATGGCAATTTAGTTGACAAAAGCCCTTCCATTGGCACCAATGGTCATTTAGGGCTCTGGAGAAAAGAACTGGGCCTGTGATAAATAGGTTTGGGGGGCCAGGGCTCATAACACCTAGACCTAGCAATGCCCCTGGAGACCTAAGATCTCATCAGGCCTTCCCCAGATTGTTTCAATCTTATCTTCACAACTATGACGTGACAACATGTATACATCTGCACAATTGCTGCATGCACACTGCCATGGATATATTTTACCGTTTGTTGCTCTAAAGAGAATTTCAGCAGGTGCATCTTGAAACGGCACAACAAAACAAACCTCATTTCATTGTCCAAGCTGAGGGCTGTGACAAAAGGTGCGTACGGGATATGTGAATGACTACACCTACAATCTCTGAAATCTCTTCTAAAATCCAGGCCATAGATCATTCCCACGTCGGGTATTCATTCAAAACAAAACAGGGCAGTATAAAATTGAAATTCTTATAAAGTGAAGCTTCTTGAGCTCCTTTCTGTTACAGTTTACCACATTTGGATTGACAAACATCTGCCGGATTTTAGAGCTCCCTGCTGCAATGATAATAGCATTCCAGTGAGAAAAGTTGAATTTCTAAACATTTCCTTTTCTGCTCAACTATTAAACATGGAAGATACCTGTTTTCTATTACATCTGTCATTCTGCTGAGGCAGTGATATTGAACTGGGAAGGAGCATAGGAGGATAGGTCTAATTGCTTATTTCTATGCACAGGTCTTTCCCTAAAGACAGAAAAGGGTGGAACGCAAATAACCTGAAAGGCATTGGATATGAACCTAAGGAGAATGTTAGGATTAAGCCACAGGTGATACATGAAACATGCCTCTGTCATGCGAAGAAACCCCATTGCTGCTGCTGCAAGGGGGAAAATTAACTACTCCTCATACAAAACAGCCCTTAAATGAAATCAGACTGTTGCTCTAGCATATTCCTATCGTTGTGTATTCTGAGTGGCAGTGTTATGGGCTGGGATCGCTTCCTCTTGATCTTCTAATAGGAGATAATCTAGACATTGAACCTGGGTCCTTCTGCTCCTCCTTTTTGGACCATGACACATTGCATGGGATGCAATCAAGCATTGGCTCATCATCTTACCTTCCTCAAATGGTTTCTCTGCAGGAGAGGATTTAAAGCTGGCTTCCCCAAGCTGGTGCCCTCCCAATGTGTTGGACTACAACTCCCAGAATCCCTAGCCAGCTAAGAGTTGGAGCCCAACACATCAGCAGGGCACCAGGTGTTGAGGAAGGTTAATACTTGAGGCTGTTAATTGGCTATTAATCTGCTTTATCTACTTTTGATCTTGTCGCAGAATTGAGATCTGCATGCTACATGAAGAATGTTTCCCTTCCTGCTTTTCTACTACATGACCTCTAGGTGGCACTGTGGTATAGCGGAATAGTACTGTGGTGTAGTGGAATTGTTTATGTTATATATGGGGAGGGGATCTACACTAGTATATGAAACATTGTTTTTACAGTCATTGAACGTTTTGTTTTTGAACAATTTAAAATGTAGCAGTTTTTAAAATGTTTACTTAACTTTTCTCTTTCCATGGGAATGCATTCCTTTTGGCCACACTAAGAAAAGAAATCCGTTTGTTCTTTTTCCCCGTCTGCCAATTTCCCCTTCCACTTCCTCTTCTTTCCGAGAATCCTCCACTTGCAAATGATCCAGCCAGCAGCCTCCCAAAAGTGAAACTAAAAGTGTCTGCAAAAAAGAGGCTTGAAAAGAAAAAACGGCTCCAACTTTGGACGCAGAAATTACATAAACATGCCCCCAGGAATGCAATTGGCTAATTAAGAACTACAGGAAACTCATTTAATTCGATGAAATCGGCCACATCATACCAAATAGAACGACTTATTTCAGAGAAGTTCAAAATAAAAACCAGAGAACAGACAACATTTAAACGTCACAAACTGAACGTCATGTGGCGAAATATTTCCAAACACACACTTAAAAACGGTAAGACACGTTCTAACTTGACTTGTGTAGATCCCCTTGGGATCCCCATGTATAAATCTGATTTGCCTGCTACAGTTGAATGGCAGTATCTGCAATTGCACATTGGCTAGAATTTAGATCCGGTCCCGCTGTTTTTTTACTGCTTCCCTTTGCTATTGGACCAGCTATATTGATTCACAATTCATGTTTATAAATACTTATTATCAGTGAATAAATATGATACAAGGGATCTTAAACAGGAATGGAACAGGGAATTAGAATGTCTTATTTTGCCTAATCAATGGACAACAATTTTGGCATCTGTATCGGTTATGTCTATAGGCCTCTGGTTATCTCTTACTCAACAAAACCTTTTGTTTCAGGTCTATGGATACAATGTCTCTTTAATAAAGCTTTGTCTAAGGCCATGGCTAGACCAGGCCTATATCCTGTGATCGTCCCGGGATCATCCCTGTACATCCAAATGACACACAGGGGATACTGGGAGCAGGCAGGGACGACTCCTCCATTAGCCTGGGATAATCCTTAGGTCTAGCTAAGGCAGGATCTACACTACTGCTTTAAAACGGTTTATAACAGCAGTGACAACTTTTGGGGCCCAGGACACACTACATATACAGTTTTCAAACCATTTTCAAAGTGTCATATCCCGCTTGGTGTAGAACTAACCTAATTCAGGTAATTGTTGGAGGTGTAATACAGTTAATGCTTCTTTTACTCATATTTTTTGGAAATGCCCAATAATTGCCTCCTTTGGGGAGAAGTTATCATACACGTAAACTTTGTATTGGAAAGCTCTTTAATATTTACTGATGTACAAATTCTCTTAAATTATTTACCTGCTTCTCAGAATGTAACACATGGTCAGTGTAAATGGAGTTTTTGTACCCTCTTCACTGCTAAAAGACCGATACTACAATACTGGAAGATAAAAGCTCACCGCCTATAATTGATGATCTAACAACAGTAGCAACATTTGAAAGAGTGTTTTACAGGTGTCACTCGTGAAAGGACTTATATTTGGGTATTTAGTCTGCTTTTACTGAAGTTTATGTGTAATCTATTCCTTTTTCCCTTTTTTATGTTTAGAATGTTGTGATACATGAACCTGAGACCTTTGAAGCATGTAGTTATACTTCCGATTTCCTTTTTGTTTCGTTTAGTTGAAACTCCAATAAAAACACTGATTAAAAAAAAAGAGTGAAATAGCACAGACACACGAGTGAAAAAAGGTGTTTTCTTTTGCTTTCAGAATAAAATGTTGCACTTTCCCTGCTCTAAAAAAGCTTGCTGAAAGTGCTCTTTAGACACAGAAGCAAAAATGGAGGGCTACATCATCATCTAAAGAACCTTTAAACAACTGTGAGTAGGGAGTGACAAATGCATGATAAATGCCTTGTTTAGAAAAAACGTTAAAGTGCCAGTATCTTACGGTTTGTGAAACTGTTGTAGTAAGAATACAATGCCTTCTAGTAAAGAGACAAATAATTATCTTACTGCGTGGCATTTCAAACCACTAAATTCTTTAGTGGAGGCCTTACTCCTGGTGTCTCCACTTTCAGAAGTGCGATGGGTGGCTATATGGGATAGAATCTAGTTCTTCAGGCTCCATGCTGACTCATGTTCAGCAATTTTGTGTTATGGATTGTTTTGATATTTTATTATATTATTTTTATTGTTTGCTTTTCAAACCTTGTGACCGAAAGATAAAAAAATTAATTAAATAAATGAATGTAAAAATTGTTTTAGGGAGAAATCCTATTGTCCCTGGTAGAGCATCCCAGGGACCATAGGATTGTTCGGAACTCAGAAGGCGGAATCCGAGATCCAATCCCCCCCCCCCTTCACCCCACATAGCTTGCATGGAAAGAACCGCCCCAGCTGCCATCTGAGGGCATAAAAGTGATCTCAAAGGCAGAGGAAAGGGTTTTTTATACACACCCAAATAGCTTTTGGATACCTTTCATGGCCGGCAACTAAAATTACCATTTCCTGAAACAATTGAGCTGCCTGGATTCCCTGCAGGTTTATAAGGCATATTAGAAAAGTATTTTCAAGAGGCAGCATGAACTCCCAAACTGCAGAGGGATTTTTAGTGGGACTTTAGAAATACTGTTCCAGGAATTCTTGAAGAGAAAGAATGGTAAACCTCAAGAGATGTCACAAGTGGGAAAATGTGTAATGAACATCAGAAAGAATGGTAAACGCTGAGCTTGTTACCACTCTGCAGTAATTTCCCAGAGAAGAAAATGAATCGTCCCATTGCTCCAGATAGATTTGACAAGACATTAGGAAGGGCCGGAAACAATCTTTCCACTGGCAAGGAACTAGGCAAATGGGCTTCCTTTCCTAATCACTAATCCTATTATCGCAAGTGATTTTGTCACCCAAAGGACGTGAAAAGGCAACGCTCACAGTTAGCCATGAGACAATGATGCTGGGCTAGTTATATTAATTGTTTTTGGAAATTAACGATCTCAAAACCCTCTTGGGCATTTTAAAGATTCTTACATGAAACACTGCCGTTGTTTGACGCAGTTCCTTATTGAAAAGTGTGGCGTTCAAACTCTTTAAATGAATTCTTGGGAATGTTACACAGACGTTTTCGGGAGAGCCTGGCTAGGGAGGAGGTGAGACTCAGAAACATGCAGGAATTGTTACATGTGATTGGTGAAGCTTGACTGAAAGCCCACAATTGCTAAAATAATTGGCACATTCCTATTCCACAGGAGTATGTGAGGATGTGGAATGGCCAATTGTTCAAACACATCTTTGGATTTTTATCAGGCCAAAAATACCTGAAATATCGGAAGCTGGCTAGCTGAGGCTATTTATCTATCAAGCCTAGTATTGCCTATGCTGACAGGCAGTGGCTTTATAGTGTTTCAGGCAGAGGTCTTGCCCATGCCCTGAACCTTTTCGGTGGAGAGGCCAGTGATCGAAGCTGGGACCCTTGGCACGCAAAGCATATGCTGCACCACTGAGCTACGGCTTGTTTAGGTACCTGAATATGAATGTAACATGCCTTGTTGATAAGAATTCATTGCATTTCATAGGAGTGCTATTCCTAATTATCTGTGTATATTAACTGAGAGGGCCTTGCTAGACCTACCTGATAATCCGGTGGGGAGTCGGGGTGACGCCGCACTATAGCTAGCGCGGGCCGTCGCCCTTTTCCACACGCAACACGCGACGGGGTGAGGGAAAGCCCCGTCGCGTCCACCATTTTGGTTTTGCCTTAAAGGGCCATGTGCGCAGGAGTGCACCGACGGAACAGTAAGTGGTTTTTTTTTTTAAAAAATAAAGGGTTCCTGCCCCTGATTTGCCCCCCACAATGCCTGATGCCCCCCTGCCCGCTCGCTCGCCCGTCCTCCCCCCGCTCGCCATGCCCATCCCCACTCGCCATGCCCGTCCCCTCTCGCCATGCCCGTCCCCACTCACCATGCCCGTCCCCCGCTCGCCATGCCCGTCCCCCGCTCGCCATGCCCGTCCCCGCTCGCCATGCCCGTCCCCGCTTGCCATGCCCTTCCCCCTCTCGCCGTGCCCGTCCCCCACTCGCCATGCCCATCCCCCGCTCGCCATGCCCGTCCCCGCTTGCCATGCCCTGGCCCCCTCGCCATGCCTGTCCCAGCTCGCCATGCCCTGGCCCCATTCTTCTTCCCCCCCGTCTGCCATGTCTGATGCCCCCTCCACGCCCCCGTCCGTGATCTCCCCACCCTGGCTCCGCTCTTCCCTCCACCATCTCTCCTGCTGGGTCCGCTCTTTCCCCCAGCCCCCATCTCCCCCCCCATGATTCCCCCCCCAGCCCGATGGGCACAGCGCTCCTATGGAGTGCTGTGCCCAGTGCGTGGCTTCTCCCGGCTACTCACGAGTAAGCGAGCAGCCGGGAAAAGCCATGAAAGTCGCTAGACCTTCCGCAGCCCTGGCCTCAGCCCGGGGCTACAGAAAAGCTGGGCCATAAGCAGATCCGGTTATCCTGGGTCAAGGGAGGACTTAGCCCGGCCTGACCCCGGGATCCCCTGTGCGTCATCTGGATGCACAGCAGGGAGCCCAGGCCTCACACCGGGCTAACTCCTCGTCTAGCAACGACCTAAGTGATTAGTAATAGATGTGATTAGTTCTTTATGTGATGTGAGATCACTGCGAATAACTATCTGCCAGGATCCTAAGGACATCTTTAGGGATTCTTTTTCGGGAACCCATGCCAAAGAAGTGAGGCAGGTGACTGCCAGGAAAAGGGCCTTTTCTGCTGTGGCAGCCCAGTTATAGAATGAAATTCCTAGAGAGGTTTGCCTGGCACCTACATAGTGCTCTTTATTTTCCCGAGCATTTTTAGCATTCCAGTTTTTAGCTCTGCTGTTTTAAATCTGCTATTAGATTTTAAATCTCCGCACTGCTGCTAGGTTTTACTCTGGCTGCACTTTTATACTGCAGTTTTAAGCCATTATATTTCACATGGCATTTTGTGCTGTATTTTGTGGTTTTAATTTTTGTGAACAGCGCAGAGAACTTTGGGTATTGGGTGGTATAGAAATGTAATAAATAATTAAGGGGAAAATATTCCCCTTAAAAGATGACAGGAGATCCAGTCCAGCTTTTAAAAGATGACGGGGGATCCAGTCACAGATTTCCCACAATCTCACCTAGTAGTGCCCTCTGCGTCTGGCCATTCAAATTAAATTGATCTTATTCTAGTGATGGGTGAACTTAGCCTGACAGAAATGGTAACTAGCACTCACCAACTTACAAATCCAATATTACCAATTCTGATGGATGTTCTGGTGTTTTGAGATTTTGAAGCATGTATCCATGTTTGCACATGAGTGTCACTGAAGTACAGCTTGGGAATGTGAGATATGTAATATAGTTTTTGAGAAAAACCAACCAACCAACCAACCTGTGCCATCCAGTACCTGGGTCTAAATTTTTTACTTACCACACAAAGATGTTTTTCTGTTTGATACTTCAGCGAAATGTTGTCCAAAAGCCAGCTACCTAGATCAGAAATAAACGTCCAGCCCACAAAACTTTGGACATAACATCTTAATGGAAGAGTGGGAAAGTATGTGGGGAAAGGGTTTAAAATTTACATTATGTGCAAGACTTAAAGAGAATTTTTATATGATGATGTTATGTGCACAAAACAAGAAGAGTGAAACAATACCAACAATGGATGAATGGATGTTGAAGATGTTGGAATTCGCAGAGATGGCAAAACTTACAGTGATAATGAGAGAAAAGTCAACAACTATGTTTATGCTGGAATGGAAACCTTTGGTAGAACATCTGAAAGAGATAGAGAAAAATGATGTATATGTTTGTGGATTTTAGTATTAAGATGGGGAAAGAGAGGAAAAGAGGAGGGATTAGAGAGAAATGAAGTATGAATCTGTGAATCCAATGTATGAGAGTCAGCTAAATCATAAGAAAGAACTGAATTTGATTGACATATAAATGGTAATTAAGAAATTAGTTGGCATTATTTATTTATTTATTTATTTATTACATTTTTATACCGCCCAATAGCTGAAGCTCTCTGGGTGGTTTTTGGTATGAAGAGGGCTAAAAAATGTACTTTAACCTTACCCTTACATGTTTTTATTGTAAATTTTATGTATACCTTTGTTCGTATGTATTACATGTGATGTCTGTGTTGGTGATGTTTTTTTTAAAAATTAAAATTAAGAAAAGAAAAGAAATGAATATCCAGCCATGAGTGAAAAACAAATGTTGAACAAGGGGGTGAATAGAAACATCTACTGTATATGGCTTTTTCTTCACATGTGATTGCATGGATCCAGATCCAAACTTTTAAATTGATTGGTTCTTTTGGCAAAAAGTAAGTAATGGGTTAATTAATTCTGGGTGCATGCGCGTTGCAAAGAGTACATTTTCATTTCCTTTGGAAAGTAAAGTTTTTCAGCAACCAACATGTGCACAAATGGAAGAGTTTGGATGCTTAGTCATGCAAACCATACATAATCATACAAAGATATAAAAGTTCATTGAATTAAAGTTTGGGCTCGTTACACATTCAGGAATTATGACACTACTAGATTTGACCTATGAACTGACTAATTTTGAGTTTCAGTGACATCCCTAACTAGGATTAGCTGGAAACAATTCTGTATGGTTACATAGGTGACACTTCTTAAATGGGTAATATACTTTTCCAACATCTCCCCTTTCAAACTCATGACTTTTCATATAATCATGAAAAATACTTAAGGGCTAAGAGACAATGCACCCACACCTCCTGATTCACTTACCAATTTGCATTCAAGTCCTTTCTCTCTTTCTGAGGTTGTCTCTACATTAAGGGAAATGCCCCACATCCTCACAGGTGTTTCTTCTTCTGGACACTTTCTGCATTCACTAAATGCTCCTTTAGATGATGACTGCATGATTTTGAACTGAAAACTTCCCCTCTTGGCAATGCTAATAACATTCAATGAGACACCACCATCTACTGGCAGAATGATAGCCCTACACCAGCTTTACATGCTGGGAACATCGTGCAACTATTTGCAATTATTTTAAGTCCCGCATTATCTCTGATGTTGTTTTTTTAATGTAAGATTACCAAGGGAAAGCATGGGAGATATTCTGGAGGTTGATGGTGTCATGTAAAAGACCCTCAAACTTCTATGAGTGGCCAATAATGAGTGTGCAATAAATTGCTCATGTAGAGAAGCTCTGAGTCAAGTTTGGAAGCCAAATACTTAGTTTTCTGTATCACATTGTTTCAGCCAAAGACTTCCCATTCATCAAAAGCAATGACCTAAATCTAGCATTTCTTGATATGGATCAGCTCATGAATCAGTGGCTGGCTTTATAATTCTTTTAACTTTCCTAACCTCATTTTCTATGAGGCCATTTTAATGTGGATAATTTGGGATTGATGTGACATATTGAAAACCATTGTTGCCAACAATTTTATATCCAGCAAGCTGAGGACCATTATCAGACATAAAAACATGTGGTATGCCAGGCTTTGAAAAGATGAATTTCCAATGCAAGGTGTCAGATTTACTAACATGGATATCTCAGGTTAATGAGAACAATAATCTAAGGCCAACAGGTAGTTTTTGTCAGAGTACATAAATATGTAAGATCCCAGTTTGCACCATTTTTGCTTATCCATTGCCTAGGCCTGTACTTTTTTTTTATACGGGTATTTTTTTTTCAGTTTTCTGCTCATTATGAAGATTTATGTGAAGCCAATGTAGCAATCTTTGGTTCCCTATTCATATTTTACAATGCTCAAATGCCCTGTATGCTCTAAAAAATTCCTTTGGCACTATACCTAGGACTTCTGATCAATACCACATATCGTCACTTAACAAATACCTTTGTTTTAAATTAAAAATATTGTCTAGTACATCTGAAAATGTAGAGGTGATATCTTTGATTACTCTCAGCAGACTGATGTCATTTGTTGTGACTTTTGCAAACTCCCCCTTCCCCTATAACAGGTCATTGACCCACAAGAAAAGCAACAACAACTGGGTATAGCACATGAGTAAAAAACATCTTAATTTAGTTTTGTGTTTTTAATAAAAGAGAGAGAGAGAGAAATATAAAAATATTCAACTTGCCTAGAAGAAAGTCCCATCAAATTCAGAGGGACTTACTTCTGAATAGACAAAGAATTATGCTATTATGCTGAATTATGCTTCAAGGCCACAATCCTATACAACCTACTTGTGGCCCCCTTGGCTCTTCCTGAAATCCATGTAAATATCAAGTTGCACAAGTTGCAGCGACAATTTGCATATTTTGTGCAAAGTTTGGCCCCAGTTTGCACAAGTTATATACCTTACAGCCAAAATTTGCAGAAATTATGCAATTTACTGCCTCAATTTGCACAAATTGTGCAATGCACAACTGAAATTTGTGCAAGTTATACAAATCACAGCTGTGATTTTTGCAAATTTCTATGTAAAAAAACAAAGAGAAACCCTGAAAAGTGTGAACTACAGATAGAGTCAGGCCAGCTCACAGGAGAGTGAGCCGAATTCTGGTGGGGCCAATCTGATGAAAGTTTGGCAAGTTCACCCACCAGACGGATTCCTCTGACATTCCTAGGTAAAACTGATAGCTTTCCAAACTCTCAGTTTCACTGATCTCTCTCTTTCCCCTTCCTGTAACCTTTCTATGACCTGTACAGGGTGTTCTAAGGCTCAAATTCAAAACAATAGGTTCCAAATGGAATGAACAAATTACTAATAGAAAATCTCACTTGTCTGTAAAATGAGTGGAAAGAATGGGTTTTGTTCATTTAGTTTTCTTTTTCTTTCTACAACAAATGCACACACCCCTACTTCATAGACCCATCTGTACAATGAGCTGGGTTTGTTCAAAGGATCTTAGGGATGGTGTCCTAAAAAGCATTAGCTGTGAAGGTTAGATCCACAATGTTACTGTTCCATGACTACAGTTGTATGCTCCCTGAAATACTGTAAGTCTTCTCCATCTTAATAATAAACACATTCTTCTAGAATTGCCATTGATGAAAGAAGCTCCTCTGTTTCATTTAAATCATATAATCAATGTCTCAAAGGTGAAAGAGCTGGCAGTGGTCAGTCGAGCTCATACCTGGCCCCAATTCTGGTTATAGAAATAATAATAATAATAATAATAATAATAATAATAATAATAATAATAATAATGAAAAACCCCACGAACACAGATGGGATCCATATGGAGGATTCAAGCTTCTTCTGATTCTCTTAAGGTCTAGCTTTTTGGTATGTTTTTAGCTATGTCTCCCCAAGAGCATTTCAGTTCTGTTGGCACTTTACATAGCAGAATTAATAATGACATTCTCTTGGCATGCATCCAGTTGTGTAAGTTTATGGAGTAATTTTGTAATAGAGCTGTGAGAGTTTAGTGGGAAAAAAATTACCAGCAGGTGAACAAGCTGTCCACCTCACTCTTCCAAAAATTAAAAAAAAGAAAGAAAAAGGAAAAAGGGAAAGAAAAAAAAGAACTCCCAGCCCACACATCCCCATCTTAGAAAGCTTGGAAAGACTCTCACCCCTAAGAGCGAGACGATTTGAAAGAGGCAGGTCAACAAACCTGCTCTCTCCCACTTCCAGCTGTGAAAATCATACCCGTGTTTCCCATTCTGCACTCCTTCTATTTATAAATCAAATGGCTGAGCTGACTTTGCCCTCTCTTTCCAGCTGCACAGCCTCCACCCCTGTTCCCTGCCATTCATAGGGATGATTTAATGGATGTATCCCAAAGACCAGTCATCTCCTTCAAATGCCCTCCCTTGTCCAGCTGCGGTTTCCTGCCCCATCTCTCTTACAAGTTATGATGAATACATTAAACAACTCCTCCTCCTCCTCCTCCTTTCTCCTCTTCTTTCTTTCTTTCTTTCTTTCTTTCTTTCTTTCTTTCTTTCTTTCTTTCTTTCTTTCTTCCTCCTCCTCCTCCTCCTCCTCCTCCTCCTCCTCCTCCTCCTCCTCCTCCTCCTTTTCTTTCTTTCTTTCTTTCTTTCTTTCTTTCTTTCTTTCTTTCTTTCTTTCTTTCTTTCTCCCAGCTGCTAATCCACAGCCCTCCTTGCCACTCTGGTCCACAGTTTTAAGTTTCAGTTGGGAATGTGTGAATCAGGAAAATACAGGCGCTTTGAGGCTTTCCAAATTCCAGCTTGAAGCTTGTTCCAACTCGTGTCTATATCAGATTGTGATTTTGTTTCTTTTTGCATGTGTTTCCCCAAATGTATGCATCATTTGTGTGCAATTTTTAAAGGTACACATTCTTCTCCCAGGTTTGTGTGCATTTTTGTACCCTTTTTAAAACTTATAACCATTATTTTGAACACATTCATTTTTTTGTTCTGCGAATGACATTGCAAACTCAGGCAGTTCTGGACTTTGACCACAGATGTTCAGGTCTGCTTTCAGTTTTGGGAGGTATGCATTGGGTAAATTCTGATCAAAAACCAACTGAAATGAATTTCTCATACTTCCCTAGCTCCAATAGATAGGAATAATGAAAGAGAAACATGGACTTGGGAGAGAGTCTTTCATTCCTGCTAAGTTGTGCTTCTCTGTTGCAGTTGTCATGAATATTTTGATATGACATCAGCCTATAGTTGTCCATAATGTACTTCTAGGAACAATGTCAACTGAGCAAAATGCTGAAATCTCCACGTAGCCCACTGTTGTCGACACTGACTGGCAGTGGCTCTCCAGGGCTTCAGGCAGGAGGTTTTCCAGCCCTACATGGAGATGCTGTGGATTGAACCTGGGACCTTCTGCATGCAAAGCAGGGGCTCTCCCACTGAGCTATGGCCTCTCCTCGGGGCTGTGGCTCAGTGTAACAGGTGCAGTGAACTGCATCCATTGGAACATCTTGCATTTGAAGTGATGGGTGATATGAAAACTGTGTATGAGATGGCTCCTTTAGGGTTCAATCCTATGGATGTTTAGAGAGAAAAAAGTTCCACAACTCCCAGCATTCTTCAGGTGGCATGGCTGGCTGGGACTTACATTGCAGTTACCCAGTGTAACCTAGATTCTTACCAAACATTGTTTTAGGTATACTTGATGCTGTTTTATGTGAAAATGGAGCTTGTAAGGATCCCTAAAATAAATGTATTGATTTATTACATTTCTAATCTGGAACTTGAAGGTTCTCCTCCTCACTGTAATTTTACAAGATAGTTTTATCAGAGGTAGGTTAACCTGATAGTTTTATTGGAGGTTTTAACCTGAGGCAGAGGCTGTGTTCAGACAATACAATAGTCAATGGTGGGTTAAAAGTCAACTCAACAGTTGTTTATCTGTTGCTACACAACTCTGGAGTGGTTGGGGCTGGTGTTGAGTGGACTAATAGTCAACCCAGCATTTGACTGACATAGCCCCCACCTCTCTCCCTGCCCTCCCTCCTCCCTCAGTCCTCCCAGTGCTATCCCAGAAGACTCTGTGAGTTGTGCTGGTTGTAGCAGAGCAGCTGGTGTGGTTTTGGCCACTCTTGCCTGGGAACTCTGTAGCCAGCTGAGATAGTCAATTCAATCCTGCAAAATAGTCCACTGCCCGACAAATAACAAGCTAACCAACAATTGTGCAGATAGTCAACTCTGCAGAGCGTTGGTTATCCCTGTTGGTTATTTTGAGGAAATAGTCAATTGTGGGGTGAAAACACAATAACCAACCGTTGACTATTTAACTAATGATTGACTACTTAAACCACCATTGACTATGGTATTGTCCGAATGCAGCTAGAGTGACAGGCCCAAGTTTACCCAGTGAGCTTCATAGTTGGTTAGGGGTTTGAATCTGGGTCTTCTCAGGACTAGTTCCACGCTCTAACCTCTACACCATACTGGCTCTCTGGTTGTATCCACCCCACCCCAGAAGGGTAGCCATTTTTGTTCATTGTAGCAAAAACAACAAAGAATCTTGTGACACCACAAAGACTAACAGATTTATTTAGGTAGTAGTTTTCATGGACACTGCCCACTTCATAGGGTGCATGAAATGTTGACCTCAGATTGGCTGATACATGTGTTGGGGTGGGGACATGTTAACTGTTATCTGATAGAACTGAAATGCCAAGAAGAAGAAGAAGAAGAAGAAGAAGAAGAAGAAGAAGGAGGAGGAGGAGGAGGAGGAGGAGGAGGAGGAGGAGGAGGAGGAGGAGGAGGAGGAGGAGGAGGAGGAGGAGGAGGAGGAGGAGGAGGAGGAGGAGGAGGTGGTGCAGACAGTGATTATTACCTGAACAGTTGCCAATGTTGTTTGGGTTAGGGTTGTAAATTGTCTAGTTATAGGAACTATAGAAGAACCATCATTTCCCCATTCTTTTTGTGAAGAATTGCTTGATATACTTAGGCCCCTTCAATTAAGTCAGAAGCCTTTTTTGTCACGGGACAAAACAATCTCCAAATGATTTGTAGAAGAACAGATTAATGTGGTCAATGAATATTCCCTGCATGTAAAGTGCATTTTACAAATGTCATTGTGTGCACTTTGGCTAACGTCCCAAATAATTAGTGAAACTCAATATTGTGAAAATACTCTGGACCACTAAATGTTAAACATCAATTCAACAAGCTAGCAATAGATCAGTTGTTCAACTGAGATGGAATGGTTGTTCAACTGAGATGGAATCCACCCTAAAGCATAGAATCTATGATTCTATGCTTTAGGGTGGATTCCTGCATTGCGCAGGGGGTTGGACTCGATGGCCTTGTAGGCCCCTTCCAACTCTGCTATTCTATGATTCTATGATTCTATAGTAGTCTCTCTCTGTCTCTCTCTGTCTCTTGCCTCAGAAGAGGAATGAGGGATATTCAGGGAATTGAAATCCCATTGCTTGAAATCTTATCTACATCTCTAAGAAGTGTCTGAGGGATAATAGAAACAATCCTTCTTTATGTAGCCAACTATGGTATTAAACATATGGCAAATAGGACTTATTAATTACATACACTTCCCACTTTCCCTTCAGGTCACACAACATGGTTCTCCAACTTCATGGCTGAGTTGAGCTTTGGATTGGACCTAGGTCCTGGTGAAATGAAATGAAACCAAGAGCTCAAGTGGCACAGGAAGCCATAAAGGGAAGGGGGTTTGCAAAGACAATCCTATAGGGAACTAAAATACCAAAGTGAACCAAAGAAAGCTGATGGAAAGGAATTCATACTTGTGTTTAGGTGCTCACTGATGGGAGGAAACTGACCGATGATTTTGTTCAGAATTACCTAAATGTCGGATAAATTATAGGAATGCTGGTAGTAATGGTTTCAGAAAGCAGCAGATTTTTCTTCCGCTTCAGCCAATCTCCTTAGGTGCAAGGGTGGCTATCTTTATCTGGCCCCTGGTGATATAGTGGAATTTTAGTCAAGGTGTAGTAAACATGTGTTTGCAGTTTTCCTTGTAAGGACGGGAAGCAATCAGTCATGTACAATCTATTGTATTGCTGCTCTTGTACACCTCCTAAAAAGGTAAAGAAACCTATGCCAACTTGCCTCTTGTGGAAGGACAGTTTTCCTCAGGCCCCAAGCATCCCCCCCCCCATCAGATGACCTCATACCTTCCAAGGATCCATGCCCTTGTGTCCTTATGCTATGTCCATAAAATGGTCCACACTGTGCCCCACCACAGCTCGTGTCTGGAAAATAGAGCCACCCCTTAAGAATGCAGAAGACAGCTTTTATCAACACTTGTTATGCTGTCAAAACATGAGTACAATCCAGTAGAAAATTTTGGGAAATGGATGAAGAGCAGCAACATCTCTGCTCATATATAAATGATTAAAATATGAACTAGTAAAACTTGAATGAATGGAGGCATTGCAATGTACTCAATATCCCAGGGCAGTGAATTCTGAAAATATTATACGGCTTGGGACTACAATACCTGACGGAACGCCTCTCCTGACATGAACCTACCCGTACACTACGCTCAACATCTAAGGTCCTCCTCTGGGTGCCTACCCCGAGGGAATCTCGGAGAATGGCAACAAAGGAGAGGGCCTTTTCAGTGGTGGCCCCTCAATTATGGAATGATCTCCCTGATGAGGCTTGCCTGGTGCCAACGTTGTTATCCTTTTGGCGCCAGGTCAAGACTTTTCTCTTCTCCCAGGCATTTAACAGCATATGCTGAGTTTTTTAACTAACCCCAGAATAGTTGTTTTAAATGGATATTGTCTGTTTTTGTTTGTATTTTATGCTTTTTATGGTGTTAAATCATATATATATATATATATATATTATAGTTCACTGTTTTTAACTTCTATAAACCGCCCAGAGAGCTTCGGCTATGGGGCGATATATAAATGAAATAAATAAATAAATAAATAAATAATATGGATTTATTAGATGAAATTCAATTACTGATTTCAGAGTTTGTGATTGACTTTATGAATAGTAAATTTGATTGACAGGTCATCCTCCAAACTCATAGAATCATAGAATCAGAGCATACCCTGTTTCCCCGAAAGTAAGACATCCCCCGAAAATAAGACCTACTTTCAGTTTTGCCTCTCGCTGTAATATAAGGCATCCCCCCCGAAAATAAGACCTTTTTTTTTGTTCAACAATAAATGTGTACTGTATTCTTCTTCATGGAAAAATAAGACATCCCCTGAAAATAAGACCTAGCGCATCTTTGGGAGCAAAAATTAATATAAGACACTGTCTTATTTTTGGGGAAACAGGGTAGTAGAGTTGGAAGGGGCCTATAAGGCCATCGAGTCCAACCCCCTGCTCAATGCAGGAATCCACCTTAAAGCATCCCTGACAGATGGCTGTCCAGCTGCCTCTTGAATGCTTTTAGTGTGGGAGATTCCCCCCCCCAGGTAATTGGTTCCATTGTTGTACTGCTCTAACAGTAAGGTGTTTTTCCTGATGTCTAGCCTGAATCTGGCTTCCTGCAACTTGAGCCCATTATTCTGTGTCCTGCACTCTGAGATGATCGAGAAGAGATCCTGACCCTCCTCTGTGTGACAACCTTTCAAGTATTTGAAGAGTGCTACCATGTCTCTCCTTAGTCTTCTGTTCTTCAGGCTAAACATGCCCATTTCTTTCAGTTGCTCCTCATAGGGCTTTGTTTCCAGACCCTTGATCATCCTCATTGCCCTCCTCTGAACATGATCCAGCTTGTCTGCATCCTTCATGAAGTGTGGAGCCCAGAACTGGACACAATATTCAAGATGAGGCCTAACCAGTGCCAAATAGAGGGGAACCAGTACCTCATGTGATTTGGAAGCTATACTTCTATTAATGCATCCCAAAATAGCACTTGCCTTTTTTGCAGCCACATCACACTGTTGGCTTGTATTCAGCTTGTGATCTACAACAATTCCAGGATCCATTTCGCTTGAAGTATTGCTGATCCAAGTACCCCATGGCCAGATCTACACCAAGCAGGATACAACACTTTAAAAACGGTTTGAAAACGGTATAAGCAATGTGTCCTGGGCCTGAACATCATCATCATCATTATTATTATTATTATTAATATAGCACCATCAGCGTACATGGTGCTGTACAGAGTAAAACAGTAAAATAGCAAAACCCTGCCGCATAGGCTTACATTCTAATAAAATCATAATAAAACAATAAGAAGGGGAAGAGAATGCACCAAACAGGCACAGGGTAGAGTAAAACTAACAGTAAAAAGTCAGATCAAAATCAAGTTTTAAAAGCTTTAGATAAAAGAAAAGTTTTTAGCTGAGCTTTATAAGCTGCGATTGAACTTGTAGTTCTCAAATGTTCTGGAAGAGCGTTCCAGGCGTAAGGGGCAGCGGAAGAAAATGGACGAGTGTAGATCCTGCCCATATCTTGTAATTGTGCATTTGGTTTGTTTTTCCTAGGTGTGGACTTGGCATTTATCCCTATTAAATTTCATTCTGTTGTTTCAGCCCAGCGCTCCAGCCTATCAAGATCACTTTGAACTTTGTTTCTGTCTTCTAGCAAATTAGCTATCCCACTAATGAGATCTGCTACCCAGCCCACAGGCTATTTCTCAGGATTTTTTAATTTATTTTTTACAATTTTACAAGCAAATTTTGATTTTAGCAATTGAAATTTGTATTTTGAAAGGTTAGGAAATTTTGAATGCTGAGAGTGCAGTTCCCTTAGTCTCCATCAGGTGGCAGCAAAGCCTGTAAAAATCTGGCGGGAGATGGATCCCTCCTTCCTCCTCCTCATTGTTTCATGTTGGAAGGCTATGCTGACATTGGGCTAGAGGAATCAAGGGTGGAAAAGGATTGAGTTCCAGGAGGCAGACACCGATGGGATGGGAAAGAAAAAAGGATAGCTTTGTAATCTCCATAGTAAAAAAAAAGTTACCAAGATGTAAACCAGGTTAATAGGAGCAACTGAAGTCACCTTAGGCAGAGAGATTTTGGCAATAAGCTTTATTGCAATCAACTGAATGCATGTCCAAAGAAATAGGTTTAAGATGGAGTTCCATTGATGACATTTGGGGTCCCCAACTTTTGAAGCTTCTTTAAAGATTACATGGTCCTCAAATAGATAATGGGCCTGTTCAGACAACATGCTAAACCATGGTTAGGCTACTAACCCTTTTGCAGCAAATGGTTAGTGAAGATGTTTAAACCTTGGTTATGTAGCTACCATGGTTAGGAATGGTTCACATGACATGCTAAGTCTTGGTTCATACACCACACTAAGCCATAATGTTTAGCTCAAAAGGCTTAACCAACGTGGCTTAGTGTGTCATCTGAACAGGTTCAGTCTGTTCCAAACACACATTATTAGAGAGTGCCCAGAGTTGAGTTGTGTTAATCCTGCTGAGGCTGCAGTCCTGTGCTTACTTACCTGGGCGTAAGCCCCATTGACCTTAATAGGATTTCGTTCTGAGCAGATGTGCATGGGATTTGTTGTAAATTGAGAGCTTGCTTATATTCAAGCACTCTGACTAAATTGGCTAGTTGGCTGGAGCCCTTCAGTGAAATGAAGTATCTGCCTTTATTTGTTGAAAGACTGAAGTGTGATTGCACTAATAAAAAAATTTTTTTTGGCGGGGGGGGGGGGGGATGGGGCATGCCAGTTGCACCAGTGAAATTTCATTAGGAGTTTTGCACTAGTGTTATTTCAAAACACTATTTCTTTAAAAAAAGAAAAAGAAAAAGATGAAAGAGACATAAATATATAAGAGGGTGTTTCTGTAATGGTCCCCTAAATTTCCAGTTATTCCAGTAGAAAAACTAGGAATCCCCCCATGAAAACACACACATTCCCTTTCCCATTCCTATGCCTTTATAACTCTAGTTCCACCTCTTTACTGATGGGCCTGCCTAGGTATCAGAGTGGGCAGCCCCATGACATCATGTGGTCTTGCCTCATGATATCACAAGACCCTTCCATGACATCTGTAAGGCCCTCCCTATGAGAGATGGCTTGGGAGTGTTTACGTTTCCTGTATGTTTCCGAGCCCTATTCAAGACGCTGGTTTTAATCTATAAAGACTTACGTGGCTTGGGACAAAAATACCTGACAGAACGCCTCTCCCGACATGAACCTACCCATACACTATGCTCAACATCTAAGGTCCTCCTCCGGGTGCCTACTCCGAGGAAAGTTTGGAGGATGGCAACAAGGGAGAGGCCCTTTTCTGTGGTGCCCCCCCAATTATGGAACAATCTCCCCAATGAGGCCTGCGTAGTGCCAACATTGTTATCTTTTCGGTGCCAGGTTAAGACTTTCGTTTTCTCCCAGGCATGTAACAGCTTATGCTGAGATTTAACTGACTCCAAAATGAGGTTTGGCCTGGCTGAGTGTTTAAAAATTGTTTTAAATGTTAGCTGTTTTTATGCTTTTGTTTTTAAAATTTTGTATATTGATTTTTAATGTTCAGTCTTTTTAATCTAATCTTTTTAATCTTTGTAAAACGTCCAGAGCACTTTGGCTATGGGGCGGTATATAAATGTAATAAATAATAATAATATATTTATATTATATGTATATTATATTCATGCACATATGCTGCAAAGTCCCTAGAGATGCTACTATTGTGGTGGTTGAGTGGGAAGCGGGAGCCATGCCCCCTTGGGAATGTGTATGCGCAGGGTGAGATCCACCAAAATTTCAGACTAGCTTTAGAGGATTCCCAAACAGAGTTCAGAACAGGCACAGAGCCCATGAATAGGACTGCACGGAAACAAAAGAAGAATACTTTTTTTCTTTTTTACTATCATGAATATATTTGCTGACTTAACCCTCTATATTTACAAAGGTGATATCTGGGGGATTTTTACCTGCAAAGAAATTATAGAAATAGAAATCTTTGTGAAAAGGGGCAGATCTAATTCAATTATATCATTTTTTAAAAAAAACCATTGTCAATTGCCTTGGGTGCCTTCTTGGCAGAAAGACAATTAATAACATTTTTGAATCAATATAAGATGTACAATTAGCAGGTAATTATTTGTACATTTTATATGATTTTTTGCATTTATATTATATGCTTTTATAATATAAGCTGCATTTTATAATATAAGCTGCTTTTTCAGATAATATTGAACTGACTGCTAGTATATATATATTTATTCTTATTTTTTAGTCTGCACATTTTTAGTTTTGGGACATCAGTATGTAGAGAAAGGATTTGAGGCATTGAGTAAGATTTAGTTCTTAAAACAAACCTATTGCTTGTTAAATGGGTCTATTTCCTAAGGGACACGGCTACTAGTCTGTCTTCTAAAAGAATGTATTAGCAGCAGATGTTTTCTCAGTAGTATTATGGAAAATATTTTTGCTGTGCAAACAGACACACTTCTCTGGATTTGGTACAGTTTGCTTTGCTCTGTTTATGGGGTATGGTCTCTATCCACAAAAGGTTTGATAACAACCCACAGAAGACAACGCTGTTGCTGTCGGTTGTATAAGGGAAACTTGACTCCTGTCTTGTGGCCACATTGCTACACTGAAAGCACAGCCGACTTCTCCATTCTCTGATATGCAATCTACACAATTGGGCTATCTAAAAAGAGAAGTTGGGCTGGGCTGGAGGACGGGGTGCAAGGAAAACAAAAAAAGAGGACAGCTGGGTGTGTGGGGAAGTGGTGACCATTAAGGACCCAATTGGAATGGAAGAGGGGAAAGCATGTCATTCCCACCCCCCACCCTCACTGCTCCAATCAGGGCCTTTTCCATAATGTCCAGGAATGACACACTGTCCCCTTTAAGGCCCCGATTGGAGCAGTGGGGGGGAATGATACACCTCCAAAAGTGCCACATTAATGGCTGCCTTAAAGGGGAAAGCATGTCATTTCCGGACATTATAGAGAATTACAAAAAATCCCCCCTGATACCCAGGATAGAACAAAGACCCAGACAAATTCGGGGAAATCCTGACAGTTGGTCACCCTAGCTGCATGCAAATGTCTACTTTTCAAAACATTGTTTTTGTGCTTTGTTTCAGTGGTGCAGTTAGGGCTGGACCTCAGGGGCCTAACTACACCACTGGAAGTCCAGCTCAGCCCCTCTCCCACAAAGGACCACCCAGAGAGCGGTAGGTGATGGAGGCAGCAGCAAAGCTGATTCTGCTCAACCCAGTATCCTTTTAAAAATGTTTTTGTAGTCAGGGGGCAGCTAGCCATACGTGTGCATGGTTACAGATGCTCAACTGGTTATTTTTACTTAAAAATGTATTTTCCTTTTCTACGACAAGGGCAGTGCTTCTTCTCAAGTCAACGTGTTTAGCATCAGGGCAGCAAAAACAAATGCTGTTTTATTCCTCTAGTAATGATGATGCAATGTTTTAAGTGAATTAAAATTGTGAAACTACACATGGTCGGAGTATACCTTTTAAAAAACAGGGTAAGCAAACCATTTGTTTGCTTGTACTAATATAGTGGGAATGTAGAAGCAGTTATGAAGCATGGCAGTGCATGGCTGGGAGGAAGAAGAGAAATGTTAGTTGTGTGTTACACATCTGGAGTAATACTCAAGGCTACGTAAAGCCCTAACCCTCTGTAAGACCTTTAAGCCCAGAGTCTAAATTTACCTAGCTGCCCCACTGCCTTGTTCAGAAGAGGCTGGTGGCTCCTATTTTAGTGGGACTATGCATCTATTCTGGGTTTCAGTCAAAACCAGCCAGATCTCTGAGGCCTTAGCTAGACCTAAGGTTTATCCCGGGATCATCCCGGGGTCATCCCTGTTCATATAAATGACACACAGGATATCCCGGGAGCAAGCAGGGATGACCCCGGGATAAATCTTAGGTCTAGCTAAGGCCTGAAGGAGCTGTCAAAAGTGCTGAACCCTATCCCCCAAATGGGTGCAACACTTTGGATATCTCCTTTAGAGATCTGGCTGGTTCTGATTGAAACCCAGAATGGATTCGCAGCCCCACCAAAATAGGATCCACCAGCCTCCACTGGCCTTGTGTACTGCATGAAGTCCCAGTTCATTGATCCATCTAGCCCAGTACTGCCTGCTCTCATTGGCTGCAGCTTTCCAGGGTCTCAGGCAGAGGTCTTTTGTATCACCTGCTATTGATCCTCCCAAATGGAAATGCTGGGGACCAAATCTCAGGCTTTCTGCATGCTTGGCAGGCATTCTCCCACTGAGCTGTGACCTCTCTACAGTCATGTTTGTTCAGCTATGCAAGCAGCTATCAAGACCTGCTTTCCTAAAGAAATTCTCTAAGTGCTACAGCTCGATGTGGCATCTGGTCTCACAAGCAGTTAACTATGGAGTTTGCTATCATAAGATATATAGCAGTGCCCACCAACATGCATGGCTTTCAAAGGGGTTTAGACAGATTCATGGTGGGTAGGGCTGCCAATGCCTTTGAGTCCTCGTGGCTAGATACTACCTCCAATATCAGAGGCTGTATGCCTCTCAGCAGCAGCTGCTGGGAATAAGGATGTACAAGAATTTCATTTCTGTTTGCAAATTATGCGAATTTGTCCCATTCACAAAACTGAACATGACCATGCATGTGCTTTTTTTCCTGAGAATTTTTTGCAAATTTCCAAATTTGTGATCATGTTAAAAAAATGTTTGTGGTTGTTGTTGTTTTTAAAAATGTGTACTTTGGAATGCAGTTAAAAAAAGAAAGAAAATTCTTAGTCAAGGGGAGGGGGGTGATGTGCACATTTGACAAGTATGCACTTTCCTTATATGAACAAGCCAGAAAACAGTTCCAAAATGAAAATGGGAGCAAGCGGAAACAAGCTTCAAAGTGATTTTCTGAGAATTTAGCCAAACTCAGAAATCTCTGGTTCTTTCATCCCTAGACTTGGGAGACAGAAGTGGGCAAGAACTACTGGGCTTAGGCCCTGCTTGTGGGCTTCCCATGGGCATCTGGTTGGCCATTATGGGGAGAGAATGCTGGAGCAGATGGCCCTGTGGTCTTCTCATTGTCATGCCTCCTAACCCTTGGGACCCCCTTGTCACTTCACCCTGGCTCCTTTCTGCACCCACCAGGATAATGTGAAATGCCCTGGTCCATGTGTGATGTACCCCAGCTGTGGATCTTTCCATGCACTCGTTTCTGGAGGAGCAGTACAGGTGTTGGGAGGAGGAGCCATAGTGTGAATTCAATGCATAGTTAAACCATGGGATTCACCTCCACAAGATGTAGCAATGGCCACTAATGGGGATGGTTTTAAAGGGGAATTAGACAAATCCATGGAGGAGAAGGCTATCAATGGCTACTAGTCCTGATGGCTATATATTACCCCCCAGTATGAGAGGCAGTATGCCTGTTTACCAGTTGCTGGGTGGAACATAACTGGGAGGCTGCTATTTTACTCTTTTCCTACTTGTGGGTTTCCCACAGGCATCTGGTTGGGCACTGAATGGGGGATTTGATGAAGCCTTGGTCTGATCCAGCATGTCTCTTCTTATGTTCTAACGTTCTTTACTCCACCCATGTTACATAGGTGACACAAGAAGGAAATGAGCTGCAGCAGCTCCTGGACTCTCAGCATAATTTGAGAAGGGAGCTTAAGAGTCACTGGAAAGAGTGAGGCATTTCCAAGTGACTATGTATCGGGTTGGATTTAGTAGCATATTTGTGTCTTAAAATATCTAGATTTTATTCCATGTGCGCTGTGGCTTTTTTAAAAGATTTTTTGTTTTTGAGGGATGCATGCATCCTCTTCTTGAACAGCTTTATAGAGTTCTTTGATGGCCTGATTCCTGCTCAAAGTCCCACGGTTATTACCACCCAGGTTTTAGATTGCTTCCTTGCCATTTCCCCCCTCTGATACTGTTTTATCGGATCACTTTATTGTGAAGCCAATTTAAAGCTTGAAACCCAATCATGTGGTTTATTGGGATGGTGGTGGGGGTGGGAGGAAGGGGCAGGGGCAGTTGGTTTTGTTTTAATCTGTGAACGTGGTTTCCTTCAGTAACTTCATAGCTGTCCCAGCTTTATTGACCGATATACCTGGTTTCTGTTAAACAATCAACTGGATTGTAAAAGGCATATTTGTGTATTATGCTAGACTTGAAATGCCACCAAGCTCGGAATTTGTTTCTACAAACTCCTGGCTACATGCAATCTTTCAGTGATTTGAACATCTTTGGAATAAAAAGAGCTAGATTTACTGATAATTTGATATTTGGAAACATCCTTTCAGGCTATAAAGGGAAGAAGGTATAGCTGCCAAAATAAAACTTTAAGACATTGAAACTGCTAGCTTTCTCACTTCCCAGGAGAATAAACTGTTCAGCAGAAAGGATTTTTTAAAAAACATCTCCTTATCACTGGCTATAGATGTAAAAATAGTTATTTGTAAAGGAAATTCTTGTCTTTCTAAACCAATCTGCAAACACATCTGACTATGACTTCAGGAATTTTATCTCCCCTACTATCAGTCTAGTCTTAAACAATGAAAAACTATGCTCACCTGTCTCTAACCAGGATATTCTGATTTGCTTCCACTTTTACTACATAATCTTAAAAAGAAGAATATTATCATTGACTTTGGTGGCTGCCAGGAAACTTCATGCCATAGTCTCTGGCTTTGTGAACGAGCTACTTTCCAGTCCTTTATCTGTTCAGAGGAAAAGTTATCAGATTAGTAGTAGTCCAGGGTATCTTCATATTGGTATGATGAGTACATGAAGTAGGGATGTTAGCAGCGGTACTATTAGGTATGACTACACATGCTACATGCATTAGTGCTGTCCAAACCATTTTGGTACTGGTAAAAAACCTTTTTTCCTTTTCTTCTTTTCCAGATTGTTGTTGTTGTTTGTTTGTTCTGGAAGCAACTCAGCTTTTTCACAGGGAGCAGTATACAATGACGTCCAAGCACTAGTGCTAATGACATTGTGCTGGTGTAAACCAATACTTCTGTAACATAGTAGTGTCGATCCTCCCAGAGTGCAGGACACAGAATAACAGGCTAAAGTTACAGGAAGTCAGATTCCGGCTGGACATCAGAAAAAAACTTCTTGACTGTTAGAGCAGTACGACAATGGAACCAATTACCTAGGGTGGCGGTGGGCTCTCCCACACTAGAGGCCTTCAAGAGGCAGCTGGACAAGCATCTGTCGGGTATGCTTTAGGGTGGATTCCTGCATTGAGCAGGGGGTTGGACTCCATGGCCTTGTAGGCCCCTTCTAACTCTACTATTCTATGATTCTATAACTCTATAGTTAGTGCAATGGGGAAAGGCAGTGCCAAATGTCTGTGGCAAATCCCCTTTCTCCTGTTGTACTAATTATGCTGCATGAGTGTTGCTTTATATGAGTGCAATGTCATTAGCAGTATTGCTGTGACACTGTGGGATGCTACCCACCCCACCCCCCGAAAACTCTCTGGTTTTTTAGCACTATGTTTACAATCAGTCTGGTTGGAAGCTCCTCCTACCTGACAGCAATTCCACCTTTCAGGAATTGGCTCCAGGCCAACAACTGATGTAAGACCACTTCCTCTTTCCTCTGACAACATTTGGGATGGCCTTAAACATTTTAGGATATATCATCCTGGGCAGGATCTACACGACTGCTTTAAAACGGTTTATAACAGTAATAACAACTATTGAGGCCCAGGACACACTCCGTATACAGTTTTCAACCCATTTTCAAAGTGTCATATCCTGCTTGGTGTAGATCTGGCCCTGCTCTGCAGGTTAGTTGCTTCTGGGCATGTGCATTTGTTTTTGCTTTCAGTGTCCTTTTTGAGATACCATTTCCATTGACTATGGCTCAACTTTCGACTTTTCCAGTCTCTGTTTTTTACCTTTTGTGAACACATTCCCTTGTGGCAGGCTTATTGGATCTACTGTGTGTTTTACTACAACTCTAAGAGCCAGGTGCAAATTATTATTATTATTAGTAGTAGTAGTATTTACATTTATATACCGTCTCATAGCCGAAGCTCTCTGGGCGGGTTACAAAGATTAAAAAGATTAGATTAAAAAAATTAGATTAGTGGTGTGGACTGGATGGAATGGTGGTGCAGAGGGCAGAGCCTGTTACCTTCTGAACCCTATGAAATGTGCAATTGCGCAGGTGCGATCCTGCATGAAGGTGAGACTTTTTAAAAACAACAACACACAACTAAATCGGCACTGGAAGACACCTAGCGCCATCCCAAAGATGGCGAAAATGCTCTCCCCATCAACCCCAATGCCCACAGGCTCCCCATACATAGCTCCGTACCCAGTTCCGAAGCCCTGCTACTCACGGGGAAGAGGGAGGACCTTGGGAGGGATAGCCACACCGCCCGTGGAGCTCGCGATGGTCTTGAGACGGTGGGGGAAAATGGGGAAAAATCAGTCCCAGCCATCCTGGAAGAACTGAGTGCTCATCCCCAGTTCACCCTAGGATCAGCTGTGGACACACAGGGACAACCTCGTGACCACCCCGGGATAAATGGCAGGTGTAGATTTGGCCTTGGTCTGACTAAATTTGCATCCAACCCCAGAGCAGCAACTAAGGATCAGAGGGGGTCAACAGCAGATGCATATTCAACATCCGCAGAAGGTGTGAAGCCCAGAGCAGCAAGTCCAATGAAGGAACAAGTTCTGGAGGTAGGGCTGTAGAGGGTCTGGGGAAAAGAGATGGACCCTTAGGGTCAGCTGACTAACACTCAGGCAGGCTGTTACTGCAACCTAGAGGGTGCTCTATGTGCTTGCTATGCTGGGGTTGCCGTGGAAACTGAGCACTGATAGCACAGGGGTTAAAGGGCTGGAGCCAAAGAGGCCTGATGCCTGATTCACTACCCAACACCTTAAGCTTCTGGCTGGGTGAAATATGTGTCAGTGAATGTAGCCAGGTGCGTAGCTTGACAGGTGGTACATGGTAAGGTCATCTTTCTTTCTTTCTTTCTTTCTTTCTTTCTTTCTTGCATTTATATCCCATCTTTCTTCCATCATGGAACTCAAGGTGCCTACATGTGGTTTCCACATGGGTTCCCCTCCAAGCACTGACCAGACCCAGACTGGCTTAGCTTCAGCAAGGTGGCTGCTTCATGTGCCTTCAGTCCATATAATTGTCAGGTAGTTCACCTGCCCATTTTGCAGTTTCTTCTCAGATTTCTAATCAGACATTTTATTCAACAAATTAGACAGGGATGTGTGTGCATCCAGGTGAAGTACATGACATTAGACAACCCGAATGACTGTAATGTTATTTCTTATACTGACTGCAAAAACAAAAACAATAATCTCATCACATTTCCCAATATTTTCAGAACGCACACCAAGTTTCCCAGGCAATCCTGCCTTTCAGCAGGTATTGTAGTGCCATTTTCCATATGCACAAGAACATCATCCTCATCCTCATCCTATTTCAGAGAAACTCCATAGATATATGATTTTTCTGATCCTATATAAAAAAAACCTATTATGTCAGATCACCAGATTTATAAGATACTCTTATATTATCCAAGACTCAAACTTTGAAATATATATTCCCTGTGTGATCTAATAATTCTCAAATGTAAATTAATCTTTAAACTACTCTCAAGAAAGTCACCTTTGGAAAGCAAAGAAGCATGAGAAAATCTCAGCCTCAAAGTAATTTGGCATAATAATATGCATTCCTGAAAGTTGGAGCTATAGAGTAACTTAGAATTTTGAGGCTCTTTCCAGTAAACGAGCTGCTACTCCCTGGTGCTGGATTGGAGAGTAAATGTGAATATTTTGCCTTCAGATATTAGTGTCACAAATTAAGACAGAAAGGAAAATATTTCTAATGTAAAAGAAATGGCTACTTGCTACAATTTTTCTGGCAGAAGAGACCCAGGCCATAGCTAGACGGGGCTTTATCCACATGCTGCACGGGGGATCTGGGGATCAGGGAGGGATGATCCCTCCCTTGCCCTCCCCTTTAGCCCTGTTTTTTCTGTGTTCCTGGGTTGAGAGCGTAGAACGTGTGGCTGGGTGCCGTGGATTGACCTGGCTCCACGCGGGGTGGGGGGAGCGGGGAAAGTAATTTAAATTTAAAAAACTTCATGCACTGCTGGTCCTTTAAGAAAATAAAAAAAAATGGCGGGTGCGACGCCTCTCCTTCTGAGGTCTTTGCGTGTTGCATGTAAACAGAGGAGGGATCTTGCATTAAACACATTGTGAGATCTTCCCTCCTCCGTCACGGGATGACAGGTAGGTCTAGCTAAGGCCCCAGTGAAAGGGCCTGGCAGCCATATTGTTAGCTTGAGGAGGCTAGCCTGGACTCATAGAAGACCAACAAGTACACCAGGAATGCTTTTGAGTTCAAGAATGTCATGACTTGAAGGTCAAGGTCTCCAAGGGCATGTGTGTTGGCCAGGTCCTAAAATGGCCAAGGCTGGGGTGAAACAAGGGTTGCCATCTCAAACCTCGGACATGAAACTCCAGCTTTATATCTCCAGCTGAAACAAAACCTGGCAGCCTTGTGTTCTTCATAGCTCCTCTTGACCATTTCCTCCATAGTCTTCCTGTGTGTAGGGGTTTAGGGTGACCATTTATGAATCACCAAAAAGAAAAGGAAAAAAGAGGAAATACATCATCAAAATAAAAATGAAAATGGGTGTGTGTGTGGGGGGAGAGAGAGCACGATTTACATAAAATTGGATATATTTGCAAATTTAGGGAAAAAAAACTAGTATAATTTCAGTAGAAGTGAAACATCCCAAGGTTTCACAACATCCCAGTGAGGAAGACTGACCAAATGATCTGTGTTCTTGTTCAGCCGTCTGTTCAGGGGCTAATTGTTGCTGGGCAATTCCAATATGGTATTTTATGGTATGTTTAAATTTGGACATGGACTGGACTGTTCTTCAAATAGGGGGCGTTCTGGCAACTGTACAAATAGAGGGCTGTCCTCTGTAAAGTAGGACTTCTGGCTATCTTCACAGTTTGCCTCCTCCTACTGTGGCCAGGATGTCTCAAGTGTGCTGCAGAGCAGGAGAAAAAAAAAGGGGGGGTCAGCTCACAGGACTGCAGAGGGAATGAGCATGAACCACCACGACCTTTCCTTCCATCAGCTGGGAAGTTAAAGTACAAGGTTCTAAGAAATAAAAGTGGCTGGAGCATTTCCTTTCTTAGCCGCAGGTAACTGTTCATAAGTGTGTGAGTGTGTGCTTGTGTATTAAATGTAGCATATAGGAGCCATTCACCAAAACACCATATACAAGGGCTGCAGTTTACCTGCCTGACTATCAGCCCAGCTGATTCACAAAACTCTTGCTAATTCATAGCCATGCCCGCTGCAACCTAATAGGTAGCTCCCTGGAGCATCAACATTTGACACAGAATGGGCTACGGTGGAAACTGGAAGAGAGAGCTGTGAGGGAGATTCAAAGGGTAGGAGAAGGACTAGTAAACACTTTTGGGATTAGGACGGTTATTTATTTATTTATTTATTTATTTATTTATTTATTACATTTTTATACTGCCCAATAGCTGAAGCTCTCTGGGCAGTTCACAAAAATTAAAACCATGAAGAGCATAATAAAACAACCAACAATCTAAAAACACAAATACAAAATACAATATAAAAAGCACAACCAGGATAAAACCACACAGCAGAAATTGATATAGGTTAAAATATGGAATTAAAACAGCAAAGTTTAAATTTAAGTTATATTAGGAGTTAAAATACTGAGAAAATAAAAAGGTCTTCAGCTGGCGACGAAAGGAGTACAGTGTAGGCTCCAGGCAAACCTCTCTGGGGAGCTCATTCCGCAGTTGGGGTGCCACAGCAGAGAAAGCCCTCCTCCTAGTAGCCGCCTGCCTCACTTCCTTTGTCAGGGACTCACGGAGAAGGGCCCCTGTGGGTCCTTCTCCGTGAAGAGGGGCATCGGTTATGTTTAGCGTATTAGATAGAGCCATTATTTGTTATTCTTTAGCAAATGATGTCATGCTCTGGCTGTTATTTTTCATGAATAAATATATTAAATGATTTAAATTCATGAATGTGGTCTGGTGGATTCTTGGATAATCTATCTCTCCCCCACCACTCCATGGCCTGGCATTGATCTGTTAATGGCCCATAGATTTCTGCCAGGCCAACGAACAAGCAAACAACTCTCTCTTGAACTTGACGTTATATCTATAGGAAATATTCTTTCAAAAGAAGGCATGTAAAGTGAGCAACTGGTTTGCACAGATCTGCCTAATTTGCTTTCCACACTCCACCTGAGCTTTGTTCTTGCAAAACCGAGCTTTGCTCAAAAAAGCACCACATACGGCATGTGCTTGGATTGCTGTCCCAAGTGATCCCAGGTTCCATAAGGCCAACCAGCTCTTGGAGTCATCCTTGAGAGAGATGTGTCTATTCCGCCTCTTCAAGTTAAGGAAAATTAATAGACGTTGGACACTCACCAAACACTTGGATGAATCAAACGCACAGCTGGAACTCCAGAGATGAGTAATACTAGATTCGAACGTTCTTCCGAGAGGCAAGACCTCCTTTGCTTTAACACTCTTTCAGCTCTTTATCACTTCTCGATGTTCAACTGGTCTTCCAAGACCAGGATACTGACAGGAGGTGCCAAATTAATCACTGGCTCAGCCCCAGCGGCTTTCGTTGGCTCTGCTCACTGGCTCCTAACCCTTGGAGGTTGTGGGAGTGGGCAAACACCTTGGCATGCTCTCCGCCAAGTCATTACAGAGACGGTATCTGGGTTGCACGCAGCTGCGCTCGGGCCTGCTGCTCTGTCTCAACAGACACATCTTACTGCCTCAGGCTGCCGCCTCCTTTGCTTGCCTGCTCACTTTTAGTTTCTGTCTCATGTTCCCTTTTGGACCGAAACACTGTTATTCCTGCTTTGCTTCCTGGCTCCTGTCCCTATTAACTCATGTCAGCAACGGCAAGGAGACAGTGACTGCACACCCAGCCAGGGTGCCGCTAAAAAAACCAAACCGTTGTGCAGATGGTAATGCTCGAACTGGCAATGCTCGAATTAGGGCTTCAGTACCTGTGGGGAAAGGCGCATGCCCCACCCACCCCAAACCCCATCCTGTGCAGGATGGGACCAAAACTTCCAAAATATTTTTTTAATGGCCTCTTATTTTCACAGACACCTTGTTTGCACCTGGCAAAACGAGTGCAAGGGGGGGGGAGCTTCTGTTAGTGGAACATCTGTTATCTAAAACTCTTTGCCATTCCAACTTAGCACATGTCCTTATGTGGCCTTATTCTAATGGATGATGGTGTACGCAGTTCATATTGCCTGCCTGTTTCCTTCAAAAGGCCACAAGGCACCAAAGAAGATCAAGTAATCCTGATCAACAAAGCCCACTGGCAGCTTTTATGTGACTCAATGTAGCAAATGCTGCTCATAGGTCTTGGAAGTCTCCCAAGCCCTCCCCTCCCCGCCTTTAGCACTGAGTTGCCTGGCCCAAGGTGACCTAGGACCTTTGTCACATTATAACAGCTAAGGCAAAGAGAGACAAGCAATGGCTGAACATGAGCTGACCTAAGGCTATTTAAAAGTTCAATATGTTTGAAAATATATTTCAAGACTTAAGCCTAAACTTTCTTGGCTTCTGATTGGCCTTTTCCCTTCTTTTCAGTTGCCAACTGGTAATTTGCTTCTAGATTGGTGAAAGACATATGACCAGTTGCACCGGGAAACCCTGGAGATCTCCGGAAAAATGGAGGTCTTTGGGGCAGCCGGGACTGGCCCCCAATTCACTGGGGAAAAGGGCTGGAAGACGCGTTCCTGGACTTCCGGGAACGCATCCTCCAGCCCCTGCCTCCCCCGAGGGCCGATCAAGCCCTTTTCCTGCACTGGCATGATTTTGTTTTCCAAAATATGGTCACCCTAATATTGGGTGGGTAGAAACTTGCCAAAACAGTCTCCCTCCACCATAATTTTAGGCAGCTGATGTTACTTTAGGCCTTCTCAGGGTATATGGGAACATTCTGGACTCATGGAGCTGCTAGCTGTCAGGAGTAACAAACATTGCAGCTTCTTCTCATAGTAACGTCTTGTTCAACAACTTGACCACTGCTTGCTCAGTGCGAATGCCTGCAGCATGTCAGTCTCCAGGCAGAAAAGCATTCTGCCCTCAAGGAAAAGACAGGCCTGCTTATGAGCCGGAGTTTCACTCCTATTCCATTCCATGGCTTCCTTATAAGCTCTGTGTTCCCAGCACTTGAACCCAAAAAGGGACCCGAGTAAGAATGGCCATGATGCAAGAGATGCAAGGCAGGAAGGCAGAGTGGTCAGAGTTCAAGCAAAGAATGGCAAAGCAGCCTATTTGGGGCCTAGTTACTCAACTGGCGGATCTTTATTGGGCCTGGAGGCCAAATTCGGCCTGCCTGAGGTCCCAATCTGGCCCTCTGATGTCACCCAGATGGCTACACCCATTCTCCTGGCCCCATCCCTTTCCTTTTTTGTGTGCCAGGATCTTATCTCAATCATCCCAGAGTGCAGGACACAGAATAACGGGCTCAAGTTACAGGAATGCTGTGAAAAAAGAGGGGAAAAGCACCACGAAAAGGCTATAGGAAAAAGAGGCAACTAACTTGGTGCTATGAAATCTCAAAAAGGTTTCTTTAGTTTTCTTATACGAAATATAAAAAATGTTCTAAAAACTTTAAACCAAACTTGTACAATGTTTGGTTTAAAGTTTTTAGAACATTTTTTATATTTCGTATAAGAAAAATAAAGAAACCTTTTTGAGATTTCATAGCACCAGAGCTAGTCGCCTCTTTTTCCTATAGCCTCAAGTTACAGGAAGCCAGATTCCGGCTGGACATCAGGCAAAAATTCCTGACTGTTACGAGTGGTATGATAATGGAACTAAGGAGGTTGTGGGCTCTCTTACACTAGAGACCTTCAAGAGGCAACTGGACAGCCATCTCTCAGGGATGCTTTAAGGTGGATTCCTGCATTGAGCAGGAGGTTGGACTCAATCGCCTCCAACTCTACTATTCTATGATTTTATGATTCTAAAAGATTTGAGTACCTTTCCTAAGGCTCAGTTGTGGGCACTGAGAACTAAAATGTGCCAGTATTTTTTGTCCCTGATATTTTGGCTTTGCCCCCCATCCTTTTTTGCCCCAATCACCCATGCATCCCCTCCCCCAGAATGTAGTCTCCCAAGAACCTCTCCAAAACTGGATTTGACTGGAAGAGTTTTGATGCCCCTGCTCTATATAAATGTATGTTCTCTTTATGCAAAAGCCGATTTAAAGGAACAAACAGGATAAATACGTGGACAGAAGGAGGAGCTTGAAACTTATTTTATTCCAAAATGTGCCCACTAATATCATTCTCCCTTCTTCCTTGAATCCAAAGAAACTTGATACTATTATTTTATTTGTTCTGACTTCAGCCATAGTTCTTGCCTCTATATAGCTCCCCTTGAGATGTGAATACATAACTTCACAGAATGACATCTCTGGTAATCAACTTGTATCCAGTGTCGGAGTGCCATACCCATTCAGGGATCCATATCATAGTTCCTATTTTAGAGAGAGAGAGAGAGAGAGAGAGAGAGAGAGAGAGAGAGAGAGGCAGAGAGACACACACACACAGAGGCCCACCTTTCCAGCCTTTTCTGCCTACCTGCAGAAAGTCCCAGTTTTCCCTCTTAGCATCTGCAGGTAGGGCTGGGAGAAAATGACATCATGGACCACACTACACATTACATGAAGCATTTGTTTTCAAAAAACATGCTTCAGCCAGCCCACTGGTTTTATTTTGAGTACATTCAGCTGTCAGACCCCAAGTCAGAACATGTTTCCAATGTGGGTCAAGAGCCCACACTGGTCTTCTGCCAGAAATGCCCCTATGCCTGCTATTTGCCTCCAGAGTTGCTCTTCACTGCCAGGTCTGGATTAAGACAGCTGAGGCCCCGAACCATGGAGACATCTACACTTGTATATGAAATGGTTTTTTTACAGTATATAAACGTTTCTTTTAAAAACCTTTTTAAACGCAGCTGTTTTTAAAACGTTTACTTACGTTTTCTCTTTCAGTGGGAAAGCATTCTTTTTTGGCACACTTAGGAAAGCTGCAGCCACTTCCAGTTTCACTTTTGCGAGGCTAGAAAAAATTAACGGCTGGAAGTTTAGGTGCGGAAATTAAATAAACACGCCCCCAGTACTACTGGAAACACGTTTAATAAGAAGAATTCGGGCACAACATACAAAAAACCCACGACTTTTTCCTGAGAAGTTTGAAAAATAAAACGAAGAAAAGGGAAGAAAAATACGTCAAAAAGTATACGTCATGTGGCGAAATACCATGAAACGCACACTTCAAACGGGTAAGAAACATTCTAAAACGATAAGTGTAGATTCCCTCCATATCAAGATTCAGAGGCCCCATACCACAAAAATATTTATTACACTATAATTTAAAGGGTGATGAAAGGGTACCACCAGGCGTTAGGGGGTGCTTGTAGTTAAATAATGTTAGGTAGGTTTCTCTGAAGATGTTTATAAAAGGACTACTAAAGTAAATGATTTGAATTTCTTTTAAACTTGCTCTAGTCTGTACTTATTGCCGCCAATATTAAATGACGCATTGCCACACTATCTCAATATAAGGCAACTCTGCTTTATATTGACTCTGCCTCTAAGTCACACCAGACTTTCTAACATATTTAAGCCAAAACAATTTCATCTTAGTTGTCTTTCATCGTCGTTACCTCCAACATAATATGAGGACCCATGGCTTACTTGGCTTGATCCTAAATCTGGCACTGTTCACTGCAAACAGTCGACAGCATCAGAATCCAGTTTTCTAGTGGCTGGGGTAGCTAGCTGTAGTCTCTTACTGGGGACAAGAAGCCCAGTACTGAAGTTCTCAATTAATATGACTGAGAATGGATGTGGAATAAGCTGTCTATCTTTATTGTCTGCCTATCTAATTTGAGACACAGGGTTGTAAATTTCGCCACCTTGGTTTCTCTTCACAGGCTGCTACTGGTGGGGTTGGCATCACATCATGCCATGAGTTTCTTGAGAGGCATCGTGGGGGGAGGCAGAGAACTAGATGCTGGGATGCTGTTTAAGGGAAGGAAGGACAACCATCTGTCAAGTATAGGGCGGATTCCTGCATTGAGCAGGGGGTTGGACTCAATGGCCTTTTAGGCCCCTTCCAACTCTACTATTCTATGATTCTAGGACCCTTAAATGGTAGAGCGCTTGGCCTGCTTGCAGAAGGTCCCAGTTTCCCCCCTTAGCATCTGCAGGCAGGGCTGGGGAAAAAATTGTTTGGAACTCTGGAGATCCACTATCCTAGACTAGAGGTGGGCAACATGAAGCCCATGGGCCACATGCAGCCCTGCCACCTCCTGGTCAGCTCCCACCATGCTGCTGATCCTTGCAGTGGCTATTTAAAATGGCACTTGCAATACTACAGAGAGCTACAAGTGTTAAATATACAGAGACTCAGGACTTAGCTAGACTTAAGGTTTATGCCAGTTTATGTTCATGTAAATGACAGACAGGATATCCTGGGAGCAGGCAGGGATGACCGTGGGATGATCCTGGGATAAACCTTAGGTCTAGCTAAGGCCCCAGTGTGGCATAATGGCTAGAATGTTGGACTGGGAGTTGGGACATCCAGGTTCTAAGCCCCACTTGGCCATGGAAGCTCACTGGGTGACTTTGGGCCAGTCACAGACTCTCGGCCTAACCTACCTCATAGGGCTGTTGTTTTGAGGATAAAGTGGAGAGGAGGAAGATTATGTACACTGCCTTGGGTTCCTTGGAGGAAAAAAAGTGGGATAAATGTAATATAAATAAATAAATAAAGCTTGTTCACAATTTGCTGCCAATTAAATTTTTTTTGGGGGGGAACACACCCTTGGGTGGTGCAGTGGATTGCGGGGCAAAAATGGGCCCCATGTGTCCACTGCTTGTATAGACAATAAATGGACCAGAGCTGACCTGGTACAAGGCAATTTCCTATGTTTGAGGCAGTTGTCCTGTGTTTTCCATATTAACTAGTTCTACCCTACAGTTGGTACATCTACTGGAAGATTTACTGGATTTACTGGAAGAAGTGGTGTCAAGTGTAGAAGGGCACCAGCCTTGCCCTACAAAAGCCAATAAAGGGCATTTTTCATAGGCTGGACGTGAGAGAAAGATTAGCTCTCACAGTGTGTCATTGTCCAAAAACTGTAGACATCTTTTTCTACTTGAAAGGGATGATTTTAAACTCCACCTCATGGCAGAGCAGTTTGGATTGGTCTGAAAGCATATGGAAAGGTGGACTTCTGTAATTCCATGCTATTCTTTCTCCCATTGTTTGCCCAGGAGGAAGGTACACATGACTACATAAAGACTCATATCTCTCAGCATCAGGAAAATGAGAGAAACCAGGCTTTGAAATAAAAGAAAAGTGATCTCTCTGGCAGGTGTCCTCCATCAACAGTTTCCAGAGTTCCCAAGATATCCATATATATGGTAGAATCTCAGTTTTCATCCACCAAACACATTGCAAAATAGCCGAGAAATAGAGGGAATTGTTATGGGTCACTGTTAAGGTCCATATGAATTGCCATGATATAGTGAGCTAGATTACACCAGCTTCTAAAAACTCCAAAGCCCAGGTTCCTTGTTACAGATGGCACAAACTCCAAAAATGCAAGGTGGGTGTGATGCATGGGAACTGGATTTGCGGCTGGCTGCTCCCCCACAGATCTGGGATGGGTCACAGACCAAAATGAGACACAAGCCCTCCTCGGAGTGTTTACAATCTATATCCAGCAGCAAAGTTAGGAACGGTGACCTTTCTCGAGTATTTGAATGACATCTGCTGCTGTTTATTATTTTATTTATTTATTTGTGACACTTCTGTACCGCTAAATAGAATAAAACCCCTCAGTGGTTGACAATAAATATTAAAATCACATTTAAAATAAAATATTAAATACACCACATTAAAAAGCGCTCCCAAGTGTAATAAAAGCAGTACAAGGAGCAGTAAAACAAAGTGGCATGGTTAATTTAATTGCATCCCAAGGAAAGCCTGGGTGAACAAGTGTGCTTTCAGGAGACATTTAAAAGATTTCACATTTTCTGCCTCCTGAACTACACAAGGGAGGGTTTTCCACAGTATGGGTGCTGCTACCAAGAAGGCCATCCGTCAGGGCATTGCATGGCGACTTTCTGCTAGTTTTGGAATGACCAGCAAATTCTCCTCTGATGATATTAAAAGTTGTTTTGGTAGGTATAAGGGAAGGTGATCTGCTAAGTATTACTGGTTGTCACCGTTTTGTTATCAGCAGCTCCAATATTCCCTTTCTTAGTTTTGTCAGACTGCAACCTGGAAAATGTAACATTTATTTATTTGTCTATCTGTCTGTTTGTTTATTAATTATTTGAACTATTTACTGCTCTTCATTATCAAATCACAGGCAGGTGTACAAAATTCGTTAAAACAATTAAAATACAATACAAAGAAAAAAACAAAAATCTACTAAGCTAGGCATGAAAGACAACAAATGCCTGGATAAACTGTTGCATTTTCAACAGGTGATGAAACACAATCAAGGATAGTGCCTGAAGCACTGCAATGGAAGAGAATTCCAAAGGCAGGGTGCTACAACAGGAAAGGTCCTCCTCCTGATAGACATATGTACATGTGCAGGTGACCAGAATCATAGAATCATAGAATAGCAGAGTTGGAAGGGGCCTACAAGGTCATCGAGTCCAACCCCCTGCTCAATGCAGGAATCCACCCTAAAGCATCCCTGACAGATGCTTGTCTAGCTGCCTCTTGAATGCCTCTAGTGTGGGAGAGCCCCCAACCTCCCTAGGTAACTGATTCCATTGTTGTACTGCTCTAACAGTCAGGAAGTTTTTCCTGATGTCCAGCTGGAATCTGGCTTCCTTTAACTTGAGCCTGTTATTCCGTGTCCTGCACTCTGGGAGGATGACCAGAAGGATCTGTAGATCTCAGTGAATGGGGAAACTGCTCTGGGAGAAGGTGCTCCCTCAGGTAGCCTCATCCCAGACTGTTTAGGGCCTTATATGACAATAGCACAACCTCAAATCTGCTCCAGTCAAATATTGGCAGCCAGGGTAGTTCTCTGAGCAAAAGTGTAATATGCTTCTTTTGATAGTCTGCTCCACTCAGCAACCTAACTGTCGGATTTTGCACCAGCTGCAGTTTCCAGACCAGTCCCAAGGGATGTCTCACATAGAGCATATTGCAGCAATCTAGTCTTGAGGTTACCAATACATGGATCACCATGGCCAGGAACAGCCATAGCTGATTACCAACTGAAGCTGGTAAAAGGTACCAAGTCCACCTGAGCTTCCAGTGACAAAGATGATTTGAGAAGTACCCCCAGACTATGAACATGATTCTGCAGGGGGAGTGCAACTCCATCCAGAACAGGTAACCTTTCTAATTTTCAAACATGGGACAACCCACCCACAGTGTCTCCATCTTGTCAGGATTCAGCCTCAGCTTATTCCCCACCACCACCTCCAGTCCACCATTGCTCCCAGGACACTGATCTAGGACTTACACAGCAGTACCTGATTCAGATGTCACAGACAAATACAGCTGGATGTCATCAGAGCCAGTGTGGTATAGTGGCTAAGGTGTTGGACTGGGAGTCGGGAGATCCGAGTTCTAGTCCCCACTCAGCCATGGAAACCAACTGAGTGACTTTGGGCCAGTCACAGACTCTCAGCTCAACCTACCTCACAGGGTTGTTGTGAGGATAAAATGGAGAGGAGGAAGATTATGTATGCCGCCTTGGGTTACTTGGAGGAAAAAAGGTGGGATATAAATGTAATAAATAAATAAAATAAAGAATCAGGATACTGATGGCACCATGTCCCAAATCACCTAATGACAGTTCCCAACAGCTTCATAGAGATGTTAAGCAGCATTGGGGACAAGACTCTCCCTTATGGCAAATGCCAGGGGGGGCAACATGCAGCTATTCAATGCAATTCTCCAACAGCAGCCCTGCAAGAAGGAGTGGAACCACCCCAATCCACAGAGCCAGTCCAGGAGAATAGTATGATCAATGGGAGACCTAACTGCAGCCAATGAAGACGCAGACCTAGGCCAGATCTGCACCAAGCAGGATATAGCACTATGACTGTGGCATGAAAGCAGTATATAAGAGGCAGGAGCCAGACTACTGCTCTACAATGGTATTGAAGTGTACTGACAACTGTTGGAGCCCATTGACACATACAATATACCGCTTTCATACCACTTTCATAGTGCTATATCCTGCTTGGTATAGATCTGGCCCTAGCTGCAACTTGTGAAACTGGTTCAGCAAGTATATAAGGCAGCTACTTCGTGCTCAGGGCAGGACTCTGGAAGTTAGTTGCAAGTGTAACTCTGTGTGCCACAAGGGGGAGCTGCTGCTGCTGCACTGCTCTATGCCATCCTTGATGCCACCACCAGTACAGCCAGCCAGAGGGCAGTACTGCATTGTTTAGTTCAGTAGTTGTCAGGTGACAGAAGGGGACAAATAGGTATCCACTTGGCCCTATAAAGTCTCAGGCACCAGCCTGGCTCATCAGTTTGAGCAACATTTTGCTTGAGTGAAGATCAAGCTGCTCTCTGCTTAGTGCTTGACTCTGCTTAGTGCTTTCCTTAACCTTCTTAGGACTGTTGTCAAGAAAAAGTTAGTGTGGTGTAGTAGTTAAAGTGTTGGACTAGGAGTCGTGGAATCCAGGTTCTAGTCCCCACTCGGTCATGGGAAACCCACTGGATGACTTTGGGCCAGTCACAGACTCCCAGCCCCGCCTACCTCACAGGGTTGTTGTTGTGAGGATAAAATGGAGAGAAGGAGGATTATGTATGCTGCCTTGGGTTCCTTGGAGGAAAAAAGCCAGGATATGAATGCAATAATAAATTTTAAAAAATCCCTTTATAGATAGCCTACTCAAGTAATAATCTGAAAGTGTAATAAAATAGATTTGACAAAGGTTGGGGGAAAGTTGCTTGGTTAGCTGTGAAATGTCTATCATTTGTGGCTTCTGTGAAAGTGGTGGGGAAATAAAGATATTTTTGGGAATGGGATTTCGAGAGACAAAAAAGTTGAAATAGATTAGGGTGACCATATGAAAAGGAGGGCAGGGCTCCTGTATCTTTAACAGTTGCATAGAAAAGGGAATTTCAGCATGGGCTCTGCCCTCTTTTGGATCTGGTCACTCTAGTATAGCTCCTGCAGCCTTAATGGTTGTGATGAAGAGAGAATTTCACCAGGTGCTGTATACATACAAATGACACAGGTTGAAATTCCCTTTTCAATACAACTGTTAAAGATACAGGAGCCCTATCCTCCTTTTCGTATGGTCACCCTAAAATAGATGGATCTTGGTGTTCTATCTCATAAGGGCTGGTGTCAGAGGTTTGTGCAGTTGGACTCCTTCTGTGTCCCATATTCCAGCCATTCCTGACCTCCAGAACTCCTGGAAATGCTCCTACTACTTCTCCTTTTGCTGTTGCTGCCTGTTCAGCTGCCCTCTGCAAGTGTGTTGCGAATTGTGACTAAATGAAGGAGAAGGAGCAGAAGCATTCATTTGCCTTTTGGGATAATGGTGCCTTTTGAGACCAGAGGGAAAGGCCACTCCCACTGAAGGTAGGGATGTCACAAGCATCCATCTGGGGGGTGCAATCTTATAGACTTCCCACACCTGCCCTCCTGGACCCCGCTCACCAAGCTGCGGGTCACTCAAAGGCCCTCTTGTTGAAGACTCTGTTGCTCATTGAGTGCCTGACAAAGCCGCCTACCCATTACTGAGCTGCAATTGAAGTACAAAATGGCAGCTTGGGCATTTCCGGGAAGGTCATGTTGCGTAAATGGCAGCTATAAATGGAACATTCATTCCTGTAATGTTGTGTAAATGGCTGCTTTATATGGCCTCCATTTATGCAACATGATCTTCCTGGAAATGCCCGAGCTGCCATTTTGTGCAACCATGGTGGCCTGCAAGGAGGGCAGGCAGCCTTGCGGCCTTGTTCATGCACTTGATGAAGCAAGGAGAAGCTGGTGCGACGCCATGAGCAAGAGTTCGTTGGAGGCTCTGAGAGCACCTGACAAGGTCAGGCATGAATGAGTCCATCCATCTGTAATTGAGGACATCTTACTCCTCAAAAGCTGGAGCCAACATTGCTTCCAGCATTAAATTTCTATGTTGCCTGATCAGTCCATCCTAAGAAACAGCTGAGGCTCAGCTATGTGGCCTTATTTCAAAACAAGGAAATTGGGAGTCGGTTTTGTTTATACTGCAGTATTTCTGTTGTGATTTTTTAAAGCGCTATTAATAAGATTCAATAGGCTTTGCCTGAGAGAACCAGAAATCCAGTGGCATAAATATCCTAATTCTCAAAACATGGTGACTAGAAAGCGGTTTTCTTAGCAACCTGAGCCATGAGAAAATTCTTAGGGTGAATTCACATAGCTGGTGTTTTGTTTTCCCCCCCAATACAAGGCAATGTTTTGCATTCTATATGTATCTCATCTAATCTCATTTTATATGTGTCATCTAATGTTCCTCAATCCAGGTTTTATAGTCTTGATGCTCATCCTTGTCTAGTGGAAGGCAAAACCAATTGAGGTCGAATCTAAATAACAATGAAGTAAAGTCAGTCGAAAAGGAGTGAGACACTAGTTATTGACGGGGTTCAGCCATCAATAACTAATAACTCCAAGGCTGATACTGCCTTGGAGTTCTCCTGGATCTCTCCCATGGAATCATGAGTTATAGCTATTGGCACTGCCAGCAACTTATATGGAGTGAAAAACACACCTTTTAATTGATCACTGACCTAAGAAGCAGTAGAACCATGAGGCTAGACAACTGCAATCCACTCTGCATAAGGCTTCCCTTTATGAATGTTCAGAATATGACATTAACAGAAAACATAGCTGATCTCCTATATGTGACCCTGCATGGGAAAACTGGGAGGATAGCGTGTAATTATCCAGCCTTATAAGCATAGTTATTGTCTATCCCACAATATGCTTCAAATGTTTTCTGCCAATTTGCACTCACAAAGTATAATTCAAAATTCCATTTGACCCTTCAGTTAATAATTTACATCATTTTTGTATGGACACAAATGGTCAGGTGTAAGGGAGCAAGAAGAGAAGGCCTTTTATGACATCAGAGTAGGTAAACCAATAGCAGCCTAGAATAAAAATTGTGAAATCAAAGAAAGGCATCAAGAGACACAGAGAGATTTGGGATAGAGGAGACTGCATTTTACCTACATGTGCAGAACGTATCGTAGTGTGTTGAAGAGACTGTTTACATAACATTTTAAGTGAAATTTCTCTTACAATCTATGTACACTAGCTGCCAAAGGTGTGCTGGGCAATTAGACTCCAAAAGATAATTGAATATAAATAGATAATGGAGCAAATAATTCCCCTCTCACATGCAGGGTCTGCATCAATGTGGGATCATCCATACCATAGCAGCCATGTGTGAGACTAACACAATCACATTGACTGGGCCGATCACAAGGTCTTTCCTAAGCAATCATAACCCTTGCCAGGGTTCCAATTTCATGCAATGACTCATTCAGTTGGCTGGCCCATGCCATTGTGCCATTCAGATTTGTATCCCTATACTGTGGGATAGCAACTTATTGAAGCAGCTACTGTGCTGCGGGGCATTTGTGAGAAAGGCGTTAAATATCATGGGAAACTGTACTAAGGACATAAGAATGCCATGCTGGATCAGATCAAAAGTCCATCTAGTCCAGTACTCTGTTCACACAGTAGACAACCAGCTGTCAACCAGGGTGTAACAGCACCCTCCCACCCATGTTCCCCAGCAGTGGTGTATATAGGTTTACTGCCTATGAATCTGTGTACACATAGAAACTCAACATGTGCCAGACAACCGCCTGTGCTCCTGAACCAATGAACTTGGACAGAAAATTCTGTAATAGTTTGCATGAACAATAAACGAAACTGTGTTTCGTTTACTTGCCTTCTTTTAGGTTTTTTCCTTTCCTTTTCCACATATGTGCCTGTGTGTCTGATTTTTCCCAATGCAGTTACACGGTAGTTTGTTTACACATCAGTCACGTCATATTGATCAGACACACAAATTGCATTAAACAAGTATTTATTTTAAGACTTCACACACACACACACACACACACACACACACACACACACACACACACACTTTAATTATTGCAGAGGGTTGTGGGTTTTTTTTTATCATGAGGTGACCATATTATCTGACAAAGGTGTTTCTTTACTGATGTCATGCTCATGGGAAGCATATTTTTCTAATGAGAAATGCTGGAGATTGCACATCTGTATTCTTAACTCTAAGAAGTTACCAAACGAAAATAGCTAAAGTAAAACGGAATGACTGCTCATGGCAGGTGCACAAGCCAGTGGTTATGGGTCATTGCACAAATATTTATAAAGGAAGCAAAGGCTTCCTTTTGTCTTCACAATTAGGCGTCTTACAAAAATAATGAAGTGTTGAATACTGGTTGAAGTTAACATTTGCATGCAGTCTATAGGCTCATCTATACCAAGCAGGATATTCCACTATGAAAGCAGTATGGAAGCGGTATATAAAAAGCAGGAGCCACACTACTGCTTTATAGAGTGACTGAAGTGCACTAACAACTGTTGGGGCCCATGACACATAACATATATCACTTTCATAGTGTTATATCCTGCTTGGTGTAGATGTGTCATGGGCCCCAACAGTTGTCAGTGCATTTCAGTACCACTATAAAGCAGTAGAGTAGATCCCGCAGTGCAAAGTTTTCTTCAACTTAACTGTTCAGCATTTGACTTGCTTGGCCCAGGTCAAAGTGATCCAGACACCAAGTTTATCGCCTTCTGGCCTGTGTGGAACTGAACCAAATGAAAACATTGGTTTTTAGGGAAAAGCGCACTACTGTGCTGGAGGAACTCAGTACAGACAGCTTGCGAGTGTTGTGCCTCTGTAGCGATCAGAGTTGTGCTCACTTGAGTTGAAACTCTAGAAAACATGTACTCTTGTTACTCTAAGCAGGTGCAGAAGCATTCAGTGATTATTGTGAAAGGGTCAATAGAACCAGGTCCAGAAGCAGAATGGGAAAAGGCATAGCTCAGAGGTAGAGCCCCCTGCTTTACATGTAGAGGGTCCCAGGTTGAATGCCCAGCATCGCCAAGTAGGGCTGGAAAAACCTGCCTGAAGCCCTACAGAGCTGCTGCCTGACAGTGTTCACAACAGTAGGCTAGATGGACCAAGAGTCTGACTTAGGCCTTTGCTAGACCTACCGTTTAGCCCGCAACAGAGGAGGGAAGATCCCGTGATGTGTTTAGCCTGAGATCCCTCCTCTGTTTACATGTGACGTGTGACGACCTCAGAAGGAGAGGCGTTGCACCCGCCATTTAAAAAAAATTAAAGGGGCAGCAGCGCACGAACGCTCGTGCGTCAAAGGTAAGTGGTTTTTTAAAAATTTAAAGCACTTTCCCCACTGCCCCCCTTACCCCTGATGGGCGCAGTGCTCCTGAGGAGTGCTGTGTCCCGCGTGTGGCTCCCAGCTCCTTGTGAGGAATCACGAGGAACCAGGTCAACCTGCGGCGCCCGGCCACACGTTCCGCAGTCTCGGGCTCAGCCCGGGACCATGGAAAAACTGGGGCCAATGGGAAGGGCGAGATCCTGGTGCAAGGGAGGGATCATCCCTCCCTGATCCCAGGATCTACTGTGTGTCATGTGGATGCACAGGGCCAATCCCAGGGATCACTCCGGGATAAAGCCCCGTCTAGCTATGGCCTTAGTATGGAAGGGCCCATAGTGCCCTCCTACCTACCTCCTTTTGGGGGTTGGATTTATTAAGCAGCAGTGGCAGTTGGTGAGAAAGCTGCCATTTTAATATTCCCATGATGCCCCCAATTGATGAGGGTGTGATGGGAACGTTGTGGGAACATTAAGGCATCATGGGAATGTTAGGGCATTGTGTGAACGTCAAAATGATGGGCAGTGCTCCTCCTGCATGCTGCATGTGCTACCGTAGCTGCTGCCAGCTCTATGCCTGCTGCATGGGTGGGGGCCCTTCTGTGGTGGGAGAGCCCAATCGTTGGTGATATTCTGGGTGGGTCTACACACCTTACACTGGCCTTAAATAGAGCCCCGCCCACTTTTCTCTCTCCCTAAGAATGCGCCTTACCCCAGCACACACTTATGCTTAGTTTCCACTCAAGTGGAAACCTGTGCCTAGACTGGGGATGAGGGAGCAATTTGTTATTGGTCTTTCAAACTAATACACGGACCAAAACTCAGTTACCCTTAGAAATTCGCTCTTCTCTGAATTTTGCAGTGGATTTCTCCAATCAAAAGATGCACACAAGAATATATATATTGGTGTTAAAAATGCATTGCATTAGAAACATTACTTTAAAAATGTGTTTATTAGTGAGAAGTGCATACAAAACGCATGGATTAGGAGAAACCCCCCCCAAGGCATACAAATTATTATTATTATTATTATTATTATTATTATTATTATTATTTATTTATTTGTTTATTTATTTATATAGCACCATCAATGTACATGGTGCTGTACAGAGTAAAACAGTAAATAGCAGAACCCTGCCGCATAGGCTTACATTCTAATAAAATCATAGTAAAGCAATAAGGAGGGGAAGAGAATGCAAACAGGCACAGGGTAGGGTAAAACTAACAGTATAGAGTCCAAACAACATCAGGTTTTAAAAGCTTTAGGAAAGAGAAAAGTTTTTAGCTGAGCTTTAAAAGCTGCGATTGAACTTGTGGATCTCAGATGTTCTGGAAGAGCGTTCTGGAATGAGTTTGTTGAAATTCTCCAAGTTCAACCTTCAAGCTCAGTTCACCTCATTCCCAATTCCAAATATGAGCTTTGTTGTTGTTTATTTATCTATTTATTTTATTTATTATTGCATTTATATCATGCCTTTTTTCCTCCAAGTAACCCAAGGCGGTGTACATAATCCTCCTCCACTCCATTTTATCCTCACAACAACAACCCTGTGAGGTTGGGCTGAGAGTCTTTGACTGGCCCAAACTCACCCAGTGGGTTTCCAATGGCCGAGTGGGGCTAGAACCCAGATCTCTTGACTCCCAGTCCAACACTTTAGCCACACCACCACACTGGCTCAGTTGTAGTAGTAGTAGTAGTAGTAGTAGTAGTAGTAGTAGTAGTAAAATGATGTTTTTTCAATGGGGTGCACCCCGCTGACTAAAGCATGAAAATGCATTTTCTTTTTTAAAATCCACATTTTTACATGCACTTTTTTCCTAGCGCATTATCAAATGCAATCGTAAGCTCGGGAATATGCAAGCTTTGCCCAAAAAGTGTGCTTGCATTTGGGTTGAAAACAGGGCAAGTTCTGATGCTTAACGAATTGAGACAAAATTCTCATACACAACAGAGGTTGGGGAAGCCGGGCGGTGTAACCGAAAACAGTTGAGCTGTGGTATTCCTGAGACATTCCATGGTCTGATACGTTAGCACTTGATTGTACTGTAGTTATAGTAACAAGAAACTGGAGGGCTGTCAAAGGAATTTGCCATCTTATAAATGCCTTTTTAAAATAAAATAATGAGTGTCTGCATTTCATCTACAAAATGTATACAGTCTGACTCAGCCAAAAGACACATGCAGTTTATGGAACTGCAATTGTTTTTATCAGGGTTTAATATACTACCTTAATTGTGACTACCTGTCACTTTTGGTGCAAGGTGTTATTTTCTTTTATTCCTTATTATTATACTCAGTCTGCCTTAAATACCATTTTCATGATAGGAAGATAGGGTACAAATACTACTACTACTACTACTACTAGTAGTAGTAGTAGAGTAGTAGTAGTAGTTTTCAGAATTCTGTCTTAACCTGGGCTACCCTATAGTGTACTGCAGCCTTTTCTAACCAGGCACTCTCCAGTTGTTTTGGACTTCAACTCCCATCAGCCCAAGCTGCATGGTCAATGGCCAGGAATGCTGGGAGTTGTAGTCCAAAAGATCTGGGGGGGGACTGTTGGGAATATTGCAACCTCACCTGCAAGTTATTGGAAGGGGGCAGTGTTCCAGTTAGTTCATGGGAATTTTGACCACAGTTAGCCTCAGGATCTCTATAGTCTACAATGTGGTTTCCTGTGATTTCTTCCTTTCGCTTCCCTCCTTCCTCCCCCCACTATTTGACTTCCATCATTGCTGAGAATGCATGTGTTTCCTCTTACCTATGTAATAGAAAACAAAATAGACTGAACAAACCTTTTTTGGAAACGCTGTGCTGGACCAGCCTGAATTTTTATGCGAGAATATCTATGAGTAAAGCTGTTTTCTTTCTTCAACTGAAGAAGGGTGTGGTCTCTCCTTTATTGTGCTAGCCTGTGTGCATGTGGGACTGGTAAATGCTCACTGCATTTGCCTTTTTGTTTTTCTCTGCTAATCGCCTTTCTAACAGGAGGCATCAGTACAAAATAATCCCAACCATGGACCAGGCTGATGTACAGGGTACTGCAGATAGGTCTGTGTCCACTTCATGTTGGAACCAGCATTTTCCTTCTGTGATAGGAATGGAATGTCCAGAAGAGGAAAGACTTTGCTTGCAGAATATCATTCCACCCATTTTTTTGAATCCCCTGCCCTCATGTGACAGCTCACCCCATTCAACAGGGTCTTCTAACTTTTTGTGTAGAATTTTCAGGGAGCTGGAGGGACTGCTATGGGAAGGGGAGAGACGGGGAAGTCCACAGTAAATCTAGCATAAATCTGGATCCAGTTCATGGTGTTAAAAATAAATAAATGTATAAACAGCACAGATGATGCAAGTTAAACAAATGTGTGTGCTTCTCTTAATTTGCACAATTTCTTCAATAGTTTTGCATGATAGATGGTAATTAAATATTTGTTTTGCAACTGCTGTCATTTAGGATATTTCACCAGGCATTATGGTCATGTTTTCAAACATATCTTCCCATTACTCGGACTGGAAAGTTGCTTTTTAAAAAAAGAAAAGAAGAAAAGAAAACTGACACGGTTTATGAAGCTGGACTCGCAGACGATACAGCAATGTGCAACTTTCCTCCCACTCCTGCAGAATTCCAGGATGGCCATCTGTCCTCTTTTACAGAGGACAGTCCTCTCTTTGAAGGCATCAATGGAAGTTGGTGGCTGTGATGTCAGTGGGGCTGTGAATCTTTTCCAGGTTTCAGTCAGAAGCAGTCAGAACTCTAAAGGAAATATCCAAGGTGCGAACCACTTCAAAGAACCATAATAAAGTAAAATTCTCACCATTGACAGTGAGCACTTAGACATCAGACTGAATAGGTAAGCACATAGGTCACCTGGTCACAGTCTACCGGACTATGGTGAGATGTACTGTAATTCTATTAAAATCATAATTATTATTTCTAAATTTGCATCTATACCTATCAATTGGAATATGTGGATTCCATGCAAATGTGTGGCCTCTTTTGTCCTCCTTGTTGGTCATGCCTTTCCTCTGTTTGGGTGATTCGTAAGTGGTCACCCCAATTACGGCCTTCGTGTTGGCCTGGCGATCAGCATTCAACTCAACCACTATCTGTCCACTCGGCTATTTCAGCAGGGATACATTATTTTAATAAACCACTTGAAATGAATACTATATCAACAGATAGTATTAAATCTAATCAGATTTAATCAGTGAATTATCCATCTGCAGAAAAATATTATAAACTATTTTCAAGCCTATGCCAATAACATAACTAGAAGAGAATCAAACTAGCTAGGCAGCAACTTCTAAAGTATATCCCCTCTCCTTTTCTAGGCAAGGGTTAGGGATTAATTGCCCTGCAATTCAAGAAACATTCATTGAAAGAAGGTTTTGTAGAGATTCTGAGTTTGTGTGTGTGTGTGTGTAGGGAGGGAGGAATGCATAAGGATTTGGTCATTAGCTCAAGGTAAAATGTATATTTGTTGGGGATTCAGCCCCTGCCAAACACACCTGTCAAAGCTCGTCCCACTCTTTCTATAAGTGTCTATATTTCTATTGCACTTTTCTTGTTAATAGGAAACTCTAGCTGATCGTTTTGCATTTATCCTCTTCCCCGCCCCATCCCGCCAGTGGTTCACAAATACAATGGTAAAGTTAAGCTACAATAAAAAGGTCATTTTCTCCTTTCAGCAACAGTAATACAAGTGGCCGCATTTCCTGATTCTGGATTAAGTTCAAGATTTCAAATAAGGGTGGCCTCACTCCTGATTAGCAAGTTTGATATTTATCATCGACTTCCCTGTCTTCCATATCCAGCGCGAGAGAGATTGTACAAAGGTAACCTGAAAGGAGCCTTTCTTTTATTCCGCAATTAACCCCATCTGAGTAAATAATACGGCGTTGTGCACTTAAGCCTTCGCTGTTATTCACTGACTTCAGAATCCAAAACGGCTTCAAAGCTGCATTCGTGAAACGATGACAAGATGCTGCAGAAACTGCTTTTCATGTGGAATATAATGCAGGGATTGTATTTCACTGTACAGTAACAAATAGAGTATAGTTGTAATGATATAGCAGATAAAGTATCTGGAAGTGCTTACCTGAAGGAAACTCAATCTTATTTTACTTCAGCGCCCGAGGCCTATAAACACAGTGTGTGAGTAGAAACCTAAATATTAGAGGATTTTTTTACATTGTTATTTTTTTCAAAGAAGCAATACTGTTTCTCACACCAGGGAAACAAAGCCTCAATACTTATTTATAATCATTGCCCAGGTATTTTTTTAATTTATTAAAGAGAGATATAGATAAGCATGCTTGGGCCTCACTAAGGCTGCAATCCTCTACACACTTACCTGGAAGTAAGCCCCATTTAATTAATTGGAATTTACTTTTGAGTAGAGATGTATAGGATTTCACAGTCAGTTATGCATGGGGATACAGAAACGATGAGGTACTTAACAATTTTGACCTAGAAAGCTGAGATTTGGTACCTGCATTGTCTGTGACAACTCGACGCATAGTTCATGACAACTAGAAAAATCCGAAAATGTGATATTTGCGTATCTCTAATTAAAAATAGGGAATTAAAAAGGTACCCAAAATACTTTACCTAGGTCTCCACCACCTAGAAAAATCAATGTGGTACAAATGCAGTCCAAGAGACTCTGATGATCAGAGAAGTTTGAAAACAGAACAGTTGCACGTCTCACTCGGTGTAACCCCTTAATTTAGAAACTCCATGCCAGCTCGTAAGCTCAAATTTCCATCTCTATTCAAATCAGTCTGCTGAGGACTTGGATTTCCCACTTTTCACTGGTTTATCCTATTTTCCTGAAACAAAGTTGGTTAAAAGAAGTCCCCTCAGGTGGTTATCAGAGAGACTGGTGATTATATTTGTGGCCATCTGTACACTTAATGTGCATGCATGTATTCTCTTGCAGCTAAGATATTCACAAGGGGGACAGACCTCTCATCCCAGTAAAAATGTGTTTTTAACATCGAAGTTTTAATTTTAAACTGATGCTCTCAGTGAACAATCAAGTGTTCTTGTCAGCAGTGATAGAATAACCAGCTATACTCAGTTAATGAAACGGTGGGAAATAAGAAAGGGGTGAGGGGTGAGACAAAGGACTTTCCCCTGTTGATCCATGACTCCCTTCTTGTTTAGCATAATAGTGAATGTTCTCAGTATCAAACTAAATATTTTTTCCCTTACTAAATTAATGATTCCCACACTTTAGACAGCCAAAATAAAGGTGGTGGTGGTGGTGGTGGTGGTGGTGGTGGTGGTGATGGTGAGGATACATGGTAGTGGGACATTTTAAACAATTGCTCTGACTATCTGTTCCAATTCTGTTCATAGATCACATTCAAGTACATCTAAGGGTGTGATCCTATGGCCCCTAGCTAGTGCCTGAGGAACCATAGGATAGTTCAGATTCCTAGCTGCCCCCCCCCACTTGCAGCTGGCGTGAAAAGAACCACGCCAGCTTCTCTACGAGGTCAGGAACCTGACATTGGAGAAGGTGGAAAAATGCAGGGCAGAAAGACAGAGAGGTGAAGTTTGCCTCTGTCACTCCTCCTGCCCAGCATAGGATGATTGTACTCCTCCGAATTCAGGGTCTCACAATAATCAAGGGCATAACCCATAGGATTGCGCCCTTACCTTCTTCTTTTTTCATTTTAAAAGCAATCAGACAGCTCCAGCAAGAAAATCTCATGATTTGCATGGATTATGCATCAATGAATGATATGTTTTCTTTTTGCTGCATCAAACATCCAGGTCATTTGAAGAAATGTGAATGGTAAATAAGTCGTTCTCAGAATTTGTTGTATGGCATGGAATTATTTGTGATCTTGACCTTGTCTTGCTCGATGATTATGTTTCCCGAGCCCATCAATCACTTATGTGGATGTTTCAATGCCATGAATAATTCTGGAATGATTTTTGTAGCCATTAAATCTCCCTACATTGAATGGGGAGATAAGCTGACATAAAATGCATATGCGGGACAGTTACTTACTGCCTGTTTGCAGTTGGCTACACTAAGCAATCGTAGGCTTTGCATTGGGAAGATAGTGTGAAAATAAAATGCATTTATTATCATTAGAGCTGAGCCATCCCCCACCCACCCCCACAGATTTCCCCATCCCATTCACAGGTTGCAATGTTGGGGGAGGGGGCATATCAGTGATTCTTAAAAGTACATTTATTATTACATTTTTTTCCTCTTGTAAAAAACCCAAAGCCGCTTATGTGGTCCTCCTGCTCTCCATTTCATCCTCACAACAACCCTCTGAGGCAGATTAGGCTGAGAGTCAGCGACTGGCCCACAGTCAGCTAGTGAGCTTCATGGCCAAATGGGGACTAGAACCCACATCTCCTGAGTCCCAGCCCAACACTCTAACCAGTGCACCACACTGGCTCTCCCTCCTTGGAACTCTGGAGAGCTACTGTCCATCAGTGTGTAGAGAAGAGACGGGACCATGGGGGAATCATGCAAACAGAGACAATGTGTTTGCCCTGCTTCCCAGGCAGCTGTGTTCATTTCATGCTCCTCATTACTACTGGGCACTATTTTTCATCGGTGTTCCTTCCTACTCAGAAGGTCACAGAGTGAGGGCAGGAAGCATTGCTTGAAATCTCTTCACTGGCTGCCAATTAGTTTCTGGGCGAAGTATAAAGTGTTGGTTATCACCTTCAAAGCCCTACATGGTTTGGGTCCAGGCTATCTGCGGGATCGCCTTCTCCCGTACAATCTGCCCCGCATACTCAGGTCCTCTGGGAAGAATTTACTCCAGCCAACAAAAACAAGGCTGACAACTATTACCCAGAGGACCCTTTTTTCTGCCACTCCCAGATTGTGGAATGGCTTGCCGGGAGAGATTCGTCAACTTAACAGTCTTCCAGAATTTAAGAAAGCCATAAAGACTGATCTCTTCCGGCAGGCCTACCCAGTTGAATTTTAAGATGCCTTTTTTTAATGGTGTGCTGCTTTTAATGATGCACTGGTTTTAAACGGTTGAATTAGTTGTATGTATTTTATGGCGTTTTTATTTGTGTTGTACCCCGCCTTGATCCATTATTTATTTATTTATTTATTTCTGCCCTCTCTCTGATTTGACTTCATGATTAAGCCATAGGTGTGAAGGCAGAGTGGGAAGCAGGCCCAGCATAAGCTCTCTTGCCACTTGTGGCAGGAGAGAACATGCGCAATTGCTGCTGCAAAACCATCCTTCCCATTGCCGCATCACACCCCTTCCCCCATTGTGGCCTTCCTTCTCCTTACCTTTGCCACCACCTTGTTGGGTCCATGGATAGCTGCGCAGATGGAAGCAGCAGCTGTAGGACTCCTGTGAGAACCCCCACCTACTTCTTTCAGCCGCGTGGCTCTCTATAGAATCGATGTGGCAGTGGTAAGGTGCATGTTTGTGTGATGGACAGCTGCTGAGGATGGACAGCTGCTGCAGAAAGCCCCACCATGCCACCCTAGGAGAGCAGTTGGCGAGGCTTTCCAGAGAACCTGTGGGAGGTGGCGAGGCCATGGCAGCAGGCCTTCCTGACGATGGTGGGAGGGATGCATTTTGTAGCTTCTCCCACTCTGCCGCCCCACTCTGCTTCATGGGAGGGCTGGCCCTAGAAAGAAGGCACTTTGGGGGGAAACACACACACACCATAACCCCAGAGCAGCACAGAACAAGATTGCTGTCGCTAGTGCTAGTACCACTTTATTATGTTGTTTTGCATTTTAAAATTGATTTATTTGCATTTTAAAACACACACACACACACACACACCACATTATCAAAAATTCAATTCCAATTCCATGTATTTCTTTTTATTTGTTTATTTCCCATCATCATCATCATCATCATCATCACCATCATCATCATCTCTCACTGTCTTTTTTCTCTGTTGATGTTGTTTTGGAAAACTAATAAAATCTTTTTTTTTTAAAAAAAAAAAGGGGGGGGAACATATTGGATGTGAAGATACATTTAATGTCAGGTGTTGTTTGGTCCATACTCTTAACACCAGGGCAGGATCTACACTACTGCTTTAAAATGGTTTATAACAGTAGTGACAACTATTGAGGCCCAGAACACACTCCATAGACAGTTTTCAAACCATTTTCAAAGTGTCATATCCTGCTTGATGTAGATCTGGTCCAGGAGTAAGAAAAGAACCACTGAGATTCTGATATTTTTCTTTGACCCATTAATGATAGTGTTAATTAAGATAAACAATCAGAGCACTTTGGCCATCTTCTACCTGAGATGTTCTAGCAGGTGCAGATCTTAACACAGGCTGCCATATTTAGGCTGGATCTAAACTACTGCTTTATTTTAGTGGTATTGAAGAGCCCTGATAACTGCTGGAGCGCAATCCACTTTCCATATACCACTTTCATAGTGTTATACCTTGCTTCTTATTCCACATTTGTAATGATTTGACACAAGGTATAGATCTGGCCTTAATGATGGGTGATCTTAGTCAATATTTATATGTATATCAGGAAAAAGAATGCTTGATGCTATATGCCTTCCACCCCCACACCATTAATGCATGGCCTGGGAGGTCATCTTGGCATTTTATTTTCCACTATAGTTCTTTCTAACATATGGAAATGTAGGTAAACTGTAACTGCTCAACCCCTCAAATATTTTGAGAAATTCAAGTAAAAATGCATAACAGATGTAATAGCACTCTTTGGGATGAATACAGCTACAGACTCAAAACTGTCAGCATATCACTCACAATCACATTTTTTCACCTGTACATGTGGTTTAAACCTGCATGATCCAGGAAAACCATTTGCTTGTGCTTGGAATCAAACTGTTCACAAAGGAAGAGGTCAGAAATCCAAGTTTCTCCCTTTTTTGAGTTGTGCCTAGTTTCGTCTTTTCCTTATCCTATTCCTCTGGTGCAGGGAGTTGGCCAATAATCCTGTGCAGCAGTACAACAGCTATTGCCCTGTTGCATCAGTCATAAGACACAGGAAGGCCTTTGTTCATCTAGCCCACTACTGTTGACACTGACTGGCAGGGTCTGAGGCCTTAGCTAGACCTAAGGTTTATCTCCGGATCATCCCAGGGTCATCCCTGTTCATGTAAATGACACACAGGATATCCTGGGAGCAGGCAGGGACGACCCTGGGACGATCCCGGGATAAACCTTAGGTCTAGCTAAGGCCAGAGTTTCAAGCAGAGTTCCATGTTTTTCTACCCTTCTTGGAGATCCTGGGGATTGAAACTGGGACCTTCTGTAAGCAAAGCATGTACTCTACCACTGAGCCACAACTACACCTACCAACCGAAAGCGATAATGGTAATGTGGTAATAATGCAAAATCCTGTATCCATCAATGTCCAGCAAAATACCTCTGGGATGCTTATAAGCAAACCATGAATGCTAAAGCCCTCCCACATTGCCCACAGAGCTGTGTACGTATTTGATTCACAGTGAGGGCCAGCATTGGTGGTTAATTAATATCTGCAGCAGATGTGAAAGGGCAATGTCAAAAATATCTATTTCATTTTTAAATACATATCCGATTTCTTTTAAAATATCTGTGGACCAAATCCATCTCCCCCCTCCCCGCTAAAACTCCATTTATCTCCACACTGCTAGATTTTCAAAAAGATATGAATCCTGTGGTTAGCAACAGTAAGCTACTGAACCCATTCCACAAAAACAGAGATCATGGCACAGGTTTTATTTGAGCACCGAAACAAATGATGATAGTAATTCAAAAAATAATGACCTGGCTTGCATGATCTAAACAAGCCACCATGGTTTAAATAAAGCCATGGTGGCTTGTTTTAATCCCTGCCTCATGCTGGTTCATGTAAAACTCCATATGCATTCTAGGCTAACCAAAGGTATTGCCCTTTGGTTGGCCTAATACAGGTATTATACCAATATGGATTTTGGATTGTATATGGAGTTTTACAGATTAACATTTTTTTAAAAAAATTGTGAACTGCCCAGAAAGCTTCGGCTAGTGAGTGGTATAAAAATGTAATAAATAAATACAGGTCCTTAGCTTAAGAAGCTTACATTCTTCAAGTACTTGAAAAGATTGTCACACAGAGGAGGGCCAGGATCTCCTCTTAATCATCCAAGTGTGCAGGACACAGAATAATGCACTCAAGTTCCAGGAAGCCGAATTGTGGCTGAACATCAGAAAAAACTTCCTGAGGGTTAGAGCAGTACAACAATGGAACCAATTACCTAGGGAGGTAGTGGGCTTTAGGGTGGATTCCTGCATTGAGCAGGGGGTTGGACTTGATGGCCTTATAGGCCCCTTCCAACTCTACTATTCTGTGATTCTATGGACATGATGGAAAACAAGGGGATGGGGAAGAAGAAAATGCATTTGGGAATTTATGCTGAGGCTTCTGCTAGACCCACCGCATATTCCAGGATGGAGGAAGGGTGATCTCGCGTTGTGAATAATGCAAGGACCCGCCCTCATTTACACATCAGGTGAGGCGACCCCAACAAGGGAGCCATTGCACCCGCCATTTTAAAAAAACTTTTAAAGGGCTGGCTGCACATGTGCAGACGAGCGACGAACAGTAAGTTTTTTTTTAAAAAAAATTGATTTCCCCACTCCCTCCGCCCTGCCCCCAATGGGTGCAGAACTCCTGGGGAGCGCTGCGCCCCATGCCCGGCTCCCGGCTCTGCACAAGTAATCACGCGGAGCTGGGAAAAGTCGCGGAAATGGGTCACACGCTCGCGGTCTTGGGCTCAGCCAGAGACCACAGGAAAAAGCGGGGCCAAAGGATAGGGCTATATCCCAGGGCCAGGGAGAGTTGATCCCTGCCTGAGCCCGGGATATAGCCTGGTCCAGCAAAGGCCTGAGTGACATGTATTTCGGCTTTGTGTCCCTAGGGGTGATGATTAGAGTTTTGCCAATGGCTTCATGAAAACGTTAGATATCAGGGTTTGAAGACGGAGGCAGCATCATGAAGTTGGCCAGGTTGGCTGCTATTCCATTTCCATCACACAATCAAGAAAGAATTGCAGAGATAAAATTCTTAAGCATCCTCCTTCCATTCAGAATTCAACCCCTGCAGCTTAGTTTTCTATCCAGGTATCCACTTGTGGAAGATAACTTCTTCTTCATTGTATAATTTAGTCACTAGGTGGCACTGGACGTAGTTGCATCTGGGTGGAGTCAGGAGTTCCTTGTTTCTTCTGTCTTGTTTAAGAGAGACAATAATGTTCTTGTCTAGCTTTCCTGGTGTCCTTTAAGACTTGTCTAGCTTAACCTAGAACAGCATTTGTCAGAATGAAATAATTGTTATGAAATCAGAACCTTAGTCTGGCATTAAGTTGTCAGATGGTACAATGTTATGTGTTTTCAATATTATTTTATGGAGTGTAGGCTTGGACACTTAAGAAGAACAATTTGGGGAAAATCAAATCTTTCAAAATGGGGATAGACTGAGGCCTTAGCTAGACCTACCTGATAGCCCGCGACGGAGGAGGGAAGATCTCGTGTTGTGTTTAACGCGAGATCTCTCCTTTTTTTACGCACGAGGCGCGACGACCTCAGGAGGAGAGGCGTCACACCTACCATTTTTTATTTCTTAAAGGGAAAGCAGCGCATGAACGCTTGTGTGCTAAAGGTAAGTTGTTTTCTAAAATTTAAATTATTTCCCCTGCTCCCCCCACCCTACCCCTGATGGGCGCAGTGCTCCTGAGGAGCACTGCGCCCTGTGTGTGGGTCCTGGCTCCTTGCGAGGAATCGCGTGGATCTGGGTCAACCTGTGGCACCCGGCCACTTGTTCCGTGGTCTCGGGCTCAGCCCGGAACCACGGAAAAACCAGGGCCAAAGGGGAGGGCGAGATCCCGGGGCAAAGGAGGGATCATCCCTCCCTGATCCTCAAATGCTAAGGCCTGTGGCTGATGCAAATAAAGGAATTCATTCATTCATTCCCTCCCTGATCGTGGGATCCCCTGTGCGTCATGTGGATGCACAGAGACGATCCCGGAGATCACCCTGGCATTTCGCCTGGTCTAGCTAAGGCCTGAGTGATGTTAAAAATATTGTGGACTGACCGAATAACAAATGAGAATGTCCTACATAGGGTAAGCAAATAATTGGAATTAATAAATACCACCAAAAGAAGAAAATTACAATATCCTGGTCATATTATCCGAGGAGAAAAATACACTATACTCCCACTTACTATACAAGGGAAAAATTGAAGGAAAACTATCAGTGGGAAGAAGACAAACATCATGGCTAAAGAACTTGAGAGAATAGTATAGCTGTACGTCTATACAATTATTTAGAGCAGCAACATCAAAAACAAAAATAGCTGTAATAATAGCTAACCTCCAATAGGAGAAGGCACCTGTCTAATGGTTCTGAGGAAATAAACCTAGGGGAGCAACTTTGCTTTAAAGAATAGTTGACAGTGTGAACTAGTAGATCTTTTCTAAATCCTACATCTCAGACAGAAGAGCCCAATATCCTATCCTGCTACCTTAATGCAGCACTAACAACTTAAATAAATAAAGGGAGGTGTCTGGCCCCAACTATACACTCTAAATTTCAACTGCGGTGAAGACAACAGGAAGAGAGGAAGAATGAGTGAGAAAACTGGGATGAAGATTCAGAGATCTAGGCCCTTTCTACACCTAACGGTTATCCCAGGGAAATGGAGGGATCGTCCCTGCCTGCTCCCGGAATCCCCTGTGTGTCATTTGCATGCACAGGGATGATCCCGGGATGATCCCTGGAAAAAAGGCAGGTGTAGAAACGGCCTAAGCTAAAGGCTTCATTGAAAAGGTAAAGAGGTAATTGACATAAGAGAGAGAGAGAGAGAGAGGTGGCACTGTTTATATGTTCAGGGAATCTGAGAGTCCCAGATCTAAAGGGTTGTAAGAAGCAAAAATAACTGATCTTAATTTTTCCAGGGAATCGGTTTTAAAGTATATTCCATTGCATTTTAGTTTATTGTGGGATAATCCTGCAAGTATAGTTTTTGACTGCACTTCTGTGGAAGGCCAAATGTTTCCATAAATTTATAATTAAATGTCTATTCTTCCTCCCTCCATCTATGCATCGTATACAAGTGTAAGCCTGGAGAAGGAAGCAGTTCTTTGGGAATGGGAAAGGTTGAAGTCTACACACTTTATATTAGCTATCCCAGACTACACAAAGCAGTATTGTAAGCCTATCCCAATATCTGTTTACCAGAAAGAAAAAAAGAAAGAAAAGCTCTAAACTGTCTTTCTGCGGCAAGAGATGGTCTCTTATGAGTCTGACTTGTTTTTTTCCTATGACTGTTATTATGTAAGAGAGTTTGCGTTTGCGTTCTAGGTTAGGAATTTTCCACTGGTAAAATGCTCTGAAACTTTCATCTATTCACTAACATATTCATTAGTACACCCCAAAGAATTTTCCTAATCTTTTGCTTCCCTTTGGTTACAATATGGAAACTTGGTGGGCTTGAGTAATAATATCTCTATAAGGTTAGTTTGGGGCACCCACCATAACTCAGTCAGAGATTTGCCTCTCGAGGACTTGTAAGTTAGAAGCATTTGGTTTTGTTTTTCTCATTTCTGATGTCCAGACACTCACAAAGTCACCCTTGGGTGAGAGTTATGAGACCCATCTGTACATTTGTCATACATCAGAGAGGTGGGAAGAAAGAACAGGAAAGAGAGGAGGAGAAAGGAAGAGGAACATGAGGGGTCATTAAAAGGCAGAATGAAGATCTCAGACGAAATAGAATCTTTAAACTAGTTAGATTTTCTGTGAATGTGATTACAGCACTTGTGGGCTACTGGATTAATAATGATAATGCCTCCCTCACAACACTAGATGCTTCCCTCGCAACAACCTCAGACTGATTAAGGGTTAGTTTTTACAAACAACAGATGTTGATTGTGCCACTTTAGGCTGAATGTGGGAGTTGTTCCTAGTTCCTGAATTGACAAGGATAATTTCTCAGCTATTTTACCCATCTCAAAAACAGTAACTTCTGTTTTGGTTGTATTTCAGGGATGAGGCAAAATTCTTTTGTGAGGAAGAGAATTGGAGCAGCCACCATTTTGCTTTTCCCAGAAAACCCTGTTCTGATCAGCTTTTTGGATTTTGGGAAACTGAAAATGGCTGCTGCCATTAAAAAAAGGTAGTATCCTTTGCCACCCATTGGGGGTCATCATTATAAAGCATCATCACACAGGGGGAAATCGCATTGGCTTACCATCGCTTCTCCTCCCGTGCGTTTATCCCTCATTACTTCCTCTTTTGAAAGATGAAGTAAACAACTTGCACGTGGCTCCTTTTGTGGGCCGTTTTGATCCCGCTGCTCTCCTGCACACAGCAGGAGATAGCGGCAACTTCCGTCTTTAAAAATAAGTCAGACTTACTGCAGTGGTTTTTGTCACGCGAAGAAGGCTAGAAGGGGATGTGAGGTGCGGGTTGAGGTTCTAGCCACACATCTTTAATGTGATGGAAATACTTGAGATGTGTCTAAAAAGAGAGATAATGAAACTTGTGGCTCCGATGTCAGTGTGGTGGGGAATCCGCTCCGGGTTTCAGTTAGAACTAGTCAGAACTCTATAGGAGGCCTCCAGCCTCCAATGAGTGGGATGTTTACCAAATGAATACAAATTTATTATGCACTGGATGACGTAATCCTCCTAGCCATTTTGAGATGGTGCCACCTGACTATACTCTTCATGTAGTGACTATTCTTGTGAAGGGTTTAACATGAGCTGAGATTGTGGCTCAACACACCGTGTACAACATCCAAGATTATGGGCTGAAAAAGAAGAGGTGCATTCATCCAAATGTGTTAAGGCCAATGACAAGACTGGGCATTGTATAAAAACAGAATGTCTTGGTACATTCATCAGCTTGCCACAACGTTCAACCAATGGGTAAGGACTTGGGTATCATACGGAAAGAAATGGAGGGAGATACATCACATAGAATCATAGAATCATAGAACCATAGAATAGTAGAGTTGGAAGGGGCCTATAAAGTAATCGAGTCCACCCCCCTGCTCAATGCAGAATCCACCCTAAAGCATCCCTGAGAGATGGTTGTCCAGCTGCCTCTTGAAGGCCTCTAGTGTGGGAGAGCCCACAACCTCCCTAGGTAACTGGTTCCATTGTCGTACTGCTCTAACAGTCAGGAAGTTTTTCCTGATGTCCAGCCGGAATCTGACTTCCTGTAACTTGACCCCATTATTCTGTGTCCTGCACTCTGGGATGATCGAGAAGAGATCCTGGCCCTCCTCTGTGTGACAACCTTTTAAGTATTTGAAGAGTGCTATCATGTCTCCCCTCAATCTTCTCTTCTCTAGGCTAACATGCCCAGTGCTTTCAGTCTCTCTTCATAGGGCTTTGTTTCCAGACCCCTGATCATCCTGGTTGGCCTCCTCTGAACATGCTCCAGCTTGTCTGCGTCCTTCTTGAAGTGTGGTGCCCACACTTGAGTTCAGACAGGCATGCCATAGTAGCTATTATAGAGAAGACAGAAAGTTGTTCAGGGCACTGAGGTGCTGCCACTTGACCACTCAGTTATGATCTTGTGGGGTAGTGTCCAACTGTGCCCCAATGCTAATGATAATGACGTCACTATGTCACTATGAAGTAGCTAGTGCTTGCTAAGGCAATGAGAAAAAGTAGTGATTTGTTGCTGAAATTACGCAGCAAATCGCCCCCTTTCCCCATTGCTGTAGCAAGCACTGGTTACATTGTCATCAGAACTAGTGCTGGGGCACAGTTATATACTACCCACAGCTTCTTATACATTTGGCCCTGCCCACATATCCCTAATCTATCCTTTAATAAAAATGTGCTTTAACAAAATTAAAAAACCAAGGTTCTCAGTATGTGAAATTCAGTACCAGGTACCTGGATTTCTCTTGTGCTTTATGAACTTGTGTGCTTGCAGATTATACACATGAGTACAGATGACCTAAGGTTCAGTTTTCTTCTGTTGTGAACACACATGGCTTCTGCCTGGGGAGCATGTCTGGTGCATGAAGGCACTTAAATAAGCACAGGGTTTTAGCTGACAACGGCTTGCAATAACTAAAAATCACTATTTTTATTAACTAATTGTAGGCATCTATGTTAAGCCTCAAAACACATTTCTGGGTCCCCTTGTGCCTTGTTTCCAAGATAGTAGCACCTGGAAAAACATACAGCAAGATTTTTGTAACAGATATGAGTTCAGATAGTAAGGAAAGGACTGAATTATATTACCTCCTTTTAAACTTCTGGCAATATAAATGGAACCTCATGATTGGTTTTCAGGCAAAGGAATAAGGCCTTAGCAGTCTAATTCAAAAAGAAACCACTAGGTAGATACCTGTTTCTCATAATAATAAACTTGCAATCACATGTTAATCCACAATTGTTTTAAATATAATGCAAGGTGGAGCATTTATTTTAAATGTAATGCTAGGTGCACCATGGCTGGTCTCCTTCAGTGTGATGCTTTGATTAGACAATTTGCAGGTTTATTTATTAGGGCCACTTCACATTTTTGTTTTGGGTTCTTACTTGCATGCCAAACTATTATTATTTTTAAAACATGATCCTGAAAAATGTAATACAGGGATTTGGGAAGTATAAACATTTGGTTCAGTTTGTTTTTGACAAGAATTTACCCAGTTTGCACCTCTTGGAACTGAATTTGGACCCCAACACAATCTGTGTCCAAAGTCCATACCTTTCCAAACTTGTGATGTGAAGAGCATAAAGAAAAATGCATACATTTGGAAAATGAGCATGAAATAATGCGTACTTTGAAAAAATTTAGGGCTCAATCCTATGCAAGTTTAGACCGAACAAAGTCCTACAACGCCCAGCATTTCCAAGCCTGCATGGCTAGAAGGGGCATGTTGGGAGTTGCAGGACTTTTTTCTGTCTAAACATGGATAGGATTGCACCCTTAATCAATTAGAGAAATGCATATATTTCAAAAATGTGCACAATTTTGATGCATATATTTGGAAAAATGGCCACAAAAATCCACATGGATTTTCATGTGAAAACAAAACAAAGATCACAATTGGATACATGAGTGGGAACAAGCTTTGAGGTTGGGTTTGCTGAGCCTTGACAACACTTGGATTTTGTTGATTCACATATTCCTAGTGGGAATGGATGCAACAAACATATCTTCAAACACTTGTATCATGCAGATACTCATCTGGGAGTATTTGCATGATACAGGATTTCTATGGTCCTGAAAATGGCCATATTTAATGGTCCTTGGTGACATCTCTATACTTAAATATGGTCATTCTTCTAAAGATCATTCTTCTAAAGACCATGACCTAGGCGGTTTGGAAAGGCTGAGGCCCGACATATTTTCAAAAGGGAGTGACACCTTATACCACATAATTGTGGGAATTGTAAAGTTAGCCCCAATAAATCTTCAGGGAGTACACAGCAGCCCGTATTGGCCACTGACGAAGACCTCTTGTCAAAACGTGTTTGGCCTCTTTCTATGTTGTTTTAGCTATACATTGGTCTGTGCAATATGTTAGTGCACTTTTAATGCAATATTATTGTTAATCCTTATTTTATTTTTGTATATTAAATATTATGGTTTCACTGTATATATATCCTTAACTTTTTGTTGAGTATTATATGGTTGTTTGTTAAGGATTTCACCTTTCTTTGCTCCTGGTTTAAGACATGAAATGACAAATTCCTTGAATATGTCTGGTGGCCTATATATACCAGTTGCTGGGGAACATGGGTGGGAGGGTGCTGTTGGACCGTGTCCTGCTTGTAGTCAACAGTTGGTTGGCCACTGTGGGAACAGAGTGCTGGACTAGCTGAATCCTTGGTTTGTTCCAGGATGGCTCTTCTTATGTTCTTATGATCAAAGCAAATTTCAGTATAAAACTCTCTTTGGTTAATTGCTGAGGATGTAATAGTTTTGTTTTGGATGTAGCTGCTGCTATAAACCTTATAAATGTTCACTGGATGTAGAGGAGATAGAGGCTCTTAGAATGTTTAAAGTACTTGATTGAATTTGATTGTTGTTGTTTTGGAAACAGTTCCTGGAACACTAATTTCTTATTTACTTATTTAAATATTTATAGGCCATGTTTCTGGACCATTGTCTGCTACTAAGGTGAACACATCAAGATCTCCACAAACAGAATGGGAGTTTGGCAGCTCTAGATGAGGAAATTTGATTTTCCTTCCTCTTAAAATATTTACAGGAAAAGTATGCTCACAACTATCTTATATGAGGAAGAGATCTGGGGACTATCCAAATTAGAAGAAAATGAGTTTTGAAGGTCTTTGTTGGGAGTTCCTCATTGGATGAGGGCAGACTAAATTTTTAAAATGGTCTTTGGAGCAATTGTTGAATTACTAACAGATGCCTGAGCCACACGATGGTAAATTGAAAATGCAGGGCTTTGATATTGACTTTGAAACAACCTTGTGACGTTGGTTAGGCTGAGAGTCGGGATGTTGCGAGTAACCAGCTCAGTCCCAGAGTCTGGTGGACTCCCCTGCTTGCACCCTGAACCCAGTCAGGTGCCCATGGTGCATTCACAGGCCCATGGGTCAAGTGCCTGAGTAGCCCCACGAGCACCCAGCAGCTGTCTACCTTCATCCGGACCCTCCATTGTGCATGACAATGGAGGATCTGGAAGTTACATGATGTCTGGAGCCTCTATTGTGCACATTGTCACAATGGAGGCTCCGGAGGAGGGCAGCTGACTGCTGGGCACTCATCGGATGCTCAGAAGCCACGTAAGAAGCTCGCACAGTGGTGGCGGCGGGGCGAGCACCTGATGAAACAGATTCAGGTGAATTCACCCACCCAGTGAGCCTCCCCAAGTATTTATTTATTTATTTATTTATTTATAACATTTATATCCCACCTTTTTTCCTCCAAGGAACCCAAGGTGGCGTATATAATCCTCCTCCTCTCCATGTTATCCTCACAATAACAACCCTGTGAGGTAGGTTGGGCTGAGAGTCTGTGACTGGCCCAAAGTCACCCAGTGGGTTTCCATGGCCGAGTAGGGACTAGAACCTGGGTCTCTCAAGTCCCAGACTAATACTCTAACCACAAAACCACACCGGCATGTTGAAGCTGATCTTGTAGCCACAGCATGAAGCATGGGTGGTTTGAGGAAAGCAAGACTGATGCTGAGGCTTAAGACAGAACACAGCTGTATCAGATATAGCAGAGGAGGGTCGTTGCTAGATGAGGGTTTAGCCCGGGCAGGGGGGAGCGGAGAACCCTTTTTCCAAAAAAACCCACCTACCTTTGTCATTGGTGTGCTCCTGCACACATGGCCCCTTTAACCTGAAAAAAAATGGCCGACGCAATGAGGCTTTCCTTTACCCCATCGCGTGTCATGCTAGCTGCAGCACGGGCTCGCCCCTACTCCCGACCGGATTAACAGGTAGGTCTAGCAAAGCCCTGAGGTCAACCTTTGGCCCACCAGGTTTATCCAGCCTGAGGAGTTTACTCATCCAGCCTACAGGGCCTTGGGTTCCCTCCACAGGTTCCCTTCCCCTCCCAGGCCCCACCCCTTCTCAAGCTCTGTCCCTGGCCTGGAGGCTACAGGGGGCTTTGTGAGGAAGCACGGAGAGAAATCCCATTGTTATTTCCAACCAGAGATAAGAAAGGCTTTGCAGGAGCATCAGCTTCACCAGCACTGTATCCTCTCCCCAGTGGGAGAAGGTGTAGGCCAGATGAAGCGGCTTCGCTACTTGTGGGCCTTCTCCAAGAATACTCCTGTGCAGCAAAGCCATTTCCCAACAGCCATGCCAGGTTGATTACTTTTTGGATGTACCTCCTGGGGACCAAATGTATGGCCTGCCCTGCATACCCTCCCTGATGGGAGGAACTGTGGGGCAGGAGGAGAAGTAGTTTCACTATGTGCAGGCTTTTGCCATTAAAGAAGACCCATGTGCAGGAAAGCCCAGTTCCCACAGACATGCCGGGAGGACCATTTTCCTGATGGGAACCCAAAGACTCCAGGCATTGCTCCACCCTTGACATCATTTGGCCTGTGGAGGGCTGAGTAAGGTGAGCCTCATCTGCCCACCTCCAATTCTGGTTGCTCAACCCTCAGCTATAGCTTGTGAACAGTTTGGCACAGCGTAGTAGAAGGTTCAGGCCTTCTAACAGCCCATCTGTTGCCAGATCAATTAACTAGCTCACTTGCTGGGAAAACCTTAAGGCAGGCTCATGACAACCAAGGTGTGGACCAATACTGTGGCCGTACCTTTCCAGCTGGAGTGATGTAAGTATGTCAGCTCCTAGGCTGAGCTGAACCTAGAAGTGACACTCCAAGGATCCTTAAGGGAGTTCCATAATGGCAAGAGTGAAGCCCACCTCTGCTTACCCTCACTTTAGCATCCTACCCAATGCTTCCAATATCATAGGAGCCAGGCAGGTGACACATATGACTCTTTATATAAAACATAAAGATATTCTAATAAATTAATACATGGTTTTCCTGGAGCTGTTCCCTTCAAAAATGCTGAATAATGTTCACTTTAAATTTAGGTAGTGGTGGATTTCATGTGTTTGCTTGGGATTTTATTTATTCTGTATGTTATAATACATATTACACTTTTTAGATTTTGGGGTGAAGTGGGGTGGCCAAGTTTTTGCTTACATAATAAAAGCTTGATTTTATTCATTTCAGACTGTTTGCTATAGCATGAACGATAACCATCAGCTGTGACCGTGGTCTTTCCCCCTGTTCTAGGTTTACAATGAAACACCAAAAGTGTGAAACTTGAGAAGTTAATTCTTAAATCATTTAATGCTGGAAAAGTTTTCTCCAATTTGACTTGCAGTTTCCCCACTGGATCCTGATACCATATATTTCAGAAAGAAACACCTAGCATCTGTCAAGCTAGATTTCAAGAAAATTGTGGGAATTTAAATGAGTCCCCTCAAATTTCTTCCATAGTTGATCCAAATAAATGGTAGTAGTATATGTGGAAACTCTTTCAACCTGTTTTTTCCCCATCCATGCTATAATTCCACGCTTGCTTGCTTTAGTCTGCTTTCCTTTTCTTTTGCTTGAATCCCTTTATGAATCTCTCTACCTAAATCATCTCCAGTACCTTGCTGATTTCCCACGTATTCTACCACTTGAAAGGGAGAATTCATATTTAATTCTCCTCTGTTCCGTTGCAAATGCCCCCTTGAAACTTTTCTTTCTTTTGCTCTGCAGCCATGCCTGTTCCATTCTCAGAGCCTGGCTTGGGGAGAAAAGAGAGTTTTACGAAGCCAGGGAGCTTTTGGCCGTGGAGAACTGGCAACTGAGAAAAGATTTAAGCACCCCTTCCTGCCTAACAGTTTCCCCCTTGCAATTGTGCTACAAGAGGATCTCTCCTTATTTTCCACCCAAATGTGCAGAGTCCAAAGATGTCCAGGGTTAACAAAAATCTGGTGTCCAAGAATGAGCGCAGGGTGGTGGGGAAGGAGAGGAAGATGTATGAATGATTAAAATATCAAAAATGAAAATCAGTGTTTTTGAAACCTCCAGAGCTGGAAATAATTAGAAGCTGGCTGGTAACTGTCAAGAATCAATAAATGAAGGATGCAATTTCTAATAACTCAAACATAAAATATGCTGATAAGTTAAGAAGGAGCCATAAGGGGAAAGAAAGAGGAGAACAGGGAACTGAAATCTGTTAGCAATTATTGCTAGTGCCAGCGTAGTTCTAAAGGAGTCACGTTTAGCCTCCTCCGCCACTACCACCAATCCGAAGGATATACATTCAGTGAGCCCACAAGACAGCAAAACCCAACCCACCCACCCTATGTATAATCAGGGTTTCCTGGCACATTTTTAACAGCCCAAATGTTTTAAATCACAAATGGCTAGAAGCAGGCTTACAGCTTGCAATTTTCCTTGCCACTTTTTTTTTTGAAATCTGTATTATTTTGACAGGTTGCACAAGCCCCAGATATGAAATGAAATGTCCTTTTGAGCAACAAGTGATCATTTATTTTAAAGCCTGTGTGGCTACTACAGATGACAGTTCACCAAGTGGTAACATACCATGGTGTGTCTGAGTATATAAATAATACTCAGTAAGCTGTCTATGTGAGCACATACATAAGATTAAATTACTCTAGGATGAGCTCACACCATTGATCATTTTATTGTGCATCTCTCTACCGTATGTCTGCATTTGATAGATGACAAAGTGTGATACATAACCAGGTTACCTTAGTGCAGAGAACATAAGAACATGAGGAGAGCCATGCTGGATCAGACCGAGGGTCCACCTAGCCCAGCACTCTGCTCACACAGTGGCCAACCAGCTACTGACCAGGGACCCAGAAGCAGGACACGGGTGCAATAGGACCCTGCTGCCCAAGTTCCCCAGCAACAGGTGTATATAGGCTTACTGCCTAAGATACTGGAGGTAGCACATAGCCATTGGGACTAGTAGCCATTGATAGCTTTCTTCTCCAGGTATTTATCCAACCCCTTTCAAAGCTATCCAAATTGGTGGCCTTTCAGCCCAAGGGCCATTTTCAGTTTTGTAGAAGCTTTTGGGGGCCGCATCTCAGTGGTGGGTGTGGCTAAAGTCAAAAGGGGGCAGCACCAAAGGAAAAAGAAGTGGGGCCAAAATACCAGCATATTTTATCTTAAAGCACTTGCTGCCACCTTAGGTGAGGCGTTTCTACCTTTTAGAACAGAGAAGAAATTGCACAAAAAACATCAAATAATAGACGGTTGAAGGGGGGGGGAAAGTGATGTGGGGAAGGTGATGTGGGGAAGGAGGCATGGTCTTCTGGGTAATCCCGGAAGGTCAGATTATGACCCTGGACTTTTAGCTTGGAGCCACAGACTGAGGTTCAACACCCATGTCCTAAGGTGAAAGACCTCACCTGGCCAAGTCAATGTGGTGTGAGCTGAGCTTACCATCTGGTTCCATACACACCATGGTAAGCTACAACTTGGTAAACAGTAGTCTGTATTCATTGTATTGCAGAGGGGATGTAGCTCAGTGGTGGAGCATATCCCTTTCATGGGCCAAGGTCCCAAGCAGGGCTGGCATCAAAGGTAGGTATGGTCAGGCACCTGCCAAAGGTCCACATGCCAGCAGGGGCCCACTGGCAAGAGCAATGTGGCAGTTAAAGTGCTGGACTGGGAGTCGGGTGATCCAGGTTCTAGTCCCCACTTGACCATGGAAGCTCACTGGGTGACTTTGGGCCAGTTACAGACTCTCAGCCCAACCTACCTCACAGGGTTGTTGTTGTGAACATAAAAAGGAGGAGGAGGAAGGGAGGAGGAGGGGATTATGTACACCACCTTGGGTTCCTTAAAGTGGAAAAATCTGGGATATAAATGCAACAAATAAATAAATTGCAATCTGCTTGTTCACCTGCCTCTAAGCTGTGGCCCAGACAACAGTGGTGGAGGAGCGGTAGATGCTTCTTCCCACTTGCTCACTGTCTCTCTGCCTGTCATGCAAGCAAGTGGTAGTGATGATGGGAAAGAGGATGAGTAGCAATAGCAGCTGGTGACCATGGCAGTGAGAAGGTGGACTTGCTGAGGCTGCCTTGCCCGTGGGCCTTCCAAAACCTGGAATGGACACGAGTCCCAAGTCCAGTCCCTGGCATCTCTAGTTAAAAGCCTTCTAGGTCACAAGGCTGGGCCCACTTGAGGCCCCCTGGAGAGCTGCTGCCAATCAAAGTAGACCACACTGGGTTCAATTGACTGATGGTGTAAGGTGACTTCCTCAGTTCACTCCCTTTCATTTCCTTTTCTCATCCTTCCTGAGCTAGTGGCCACGTTAGATGTTATAAGCCCGAAGATTATACTTCACGGGGTCTGCTTCATAATTCTTCATCGCACCATTTTTACACATGGTAAATTCCTTGATCGCTGCAACTAGGCGATAATCTACCAGATCATATGATCAATTACATTTATTTTTTTGCCTCCTGACCTCCACTCTTGTACTCTGCCCCAATTCCTTGGGGACCACTTCTAACATTCCAAACTGCTGAGCAGCCTTCAAGCAGCCATCATTTAAAAACAACCGGCCACAAATTGTTTCCTCATTTCTCTGGATGTGTTGAATTTTTACTTCCCCGCCACCCCCCACCCCACCCCACCCGCCCGCCTTGCCTCTCCCAAATTACACGAGCCTGTGATCCAAGAATAAAATTCTCAGCAGTGACCAAGTATAAAAAATTAGCATTCAGAGGGCTTTATCAAGGGGACAAGAAACTCCGCTTGCCTGAGAAAGCAAAAGGATATGCCAAACGTCTTCTCACCTGATGTGCCATGATCAAGTCTCTACAACACCACCATCACATTAAAATCCAGATCATCCTTTAAGTCTGCAAATCTCTTAAACCAAAAGAAGACAAACCAATTGGGTTAAGCTAGATACACATTTGTTATTAGGGGAGGGGCTGTAGCTCAGTGGTCAAGCATGTGCTCCCATGCAGGAGTTCCAAGATTCAATCCAACTACGCTTAGGAAAGTCTCCTCTTTGAAACCCCAGAGAACCGCTACCAGTCAATGTAGGTAGCTTTCCCTGACCTGTTATGCTCCAGATGTTTTCAACTTCAGTTCCCATCAGTCCCAGCCATCATGGACAAAGCATCTGGAGGGAAGGCAGGTGTAGACTAGGGATATACGGATTTTGTTAAAGCTGTTTTGTCTGTGTTTCATGGATTGTCGGTGGGTTTTCATGCTGACATCTGCTCATAGATGGAATCAACTTGCGTTTGCATTGGAAAATGCGCACTTGTGCAAATATGCACTTCTAAAAAATCTACATTTTTATACCTTACCCTATGGGGGGAAATGTGCATTTTCAGTTGTTGTTGTTGTTGTTGTTGTTGTTGTTTTAAATGGCATGAATATTAATGTAGTTTTCAGCAACATTCATATTTTTGTAGGACTAAAATTGCATACAATTCTGGAGAGTGAAAAACTGACCTGCAAGTCCACAAAATCTGTGCAGCTTAGAAAAAGCCAGTCTGCTATGGAATCCACAGGTCAGAGTCATAGAAATCTGAACTCATTTGAATCCATTGCAGATTTCTCTATAGATCAATGGTGGAGAACCTTTTTTCCATCAAGAGCCACGTCCCTCTAGAGCTAATGTGTTGGGGTTCACATGCCAGCAATGGCTAGTGGTCCAGACTCATTCCACTTTCTCTATCTCTCAAGATCATCATCTCCTCTAGGATAGGGGGGAAAGGGAGTCACTATCATAGCCTTGTCACATGACTAATTGTAGTGCCGGTGCCAAGTTTTTGAGGGCCTTTTGCAAGACATCCTCAATGGTCCTCCTTCCCTCAGTGAAACTATGGGCGTGGCTAGACCAGGGCCTGGAGGGTGTAGGATCTTGCAATATGGTGATCGCGAGATCCTCCCCGCCAGTCTACATGTGGAGGAAGAGGACGTCATGCCCACCATTTTGTTTTTTGTTTTTTTTTACCGGAAAAGAGCGCGTGAGGGCTCGAGCGAAAATAGTAAGTGTTTTTTTAAACACCCCCCACCCCACCCCGATGGGCACGGAGCTCCTGAGGAGCTCCGTGCCCTGTGCCTGGTTCCCGGCTCCTCATGGTTACTTGCAAGGAGCCAGGATGAAACTGGGATGGCAGCCCACACCTCCTGTGGTCTCGGGATCATCCCGAGACCGCGGGAAAAGTCGGGATAGAAGTGGTGCCCGTTATCCCTCCCTGCCCCCGGGATCCCCTGTAAGTTTTGTGGATGCACGGGGATGATCCCAGGATGATCCCCAGGATATTGCCCCGTCTAGCTGTGGCTATTATTCTCACTGCCTTTGTCACCAGCTGCTATTGCTCCTCATTCTCTTTCTCATCATGGCTACCAGTTGTTTGTTTGATAGGCGGAGAGACAGTGAGCAAATAGGCAGTGGCATCTACTGCTCCTCCTTCTCACCACCACCCTCGTCTGAGCCATAGTGAGATGCAGGTGAACAAGCAGACTGCAATGATGAAGAGAAGGAGCAAGTCCAGGGGACTCTTGTCAGTGGATACGCCCTCAGCAGGGGCCCAACCATGTCTACCCTTGATGCTCACCCTATCTGCTAGTCTCAGGAAAAGCCTAGCCTAGTCAGTGCTAGCATCAAACTGCTTCAGCCTATGGTAAGCTGATTGGATACATTTCCCACATATTCAGGATTCTTCTTTTGGTACAACATTGCACACACACACACACACACACACACACACACACACACACACCCCAACACCTAGAAACTAATCCTGGACATGGTGAGGGATACATGTGACTATGAGCCAAAATAGTTAGAAACCAACATGCACAAGTTTTTTCTTATGGCTTCTGTGCACCCAGATTTGGGTAAAAATAAGATATAGATATGAGCAGAATTCAGTGTATGAGGGATTCCAGAGCTTGAAAGAGAAATCTCATGCCTTGAAATGAATTAAAAGCACTAGTCTAGTGAACTACCACCAACAGTGTGTGGGTTCAGACCTCAAAGCTATCTTCTGGCACAGCAGATAACAGAAGTGTGCAACATTAGTCACTGCAATCAGTATCAAGCTTCTGGATTGGCTGATATAAATACTTGAAGCTTGAACTTGGATCAACAGAGCAGTACCTTTGGCTACATTTCAGGCTCCAGCAACTGATCTTCAGTGCCTTTAGTTGGTGAAGACACTCTCCTTTGTTCTCTCAACACAGGTCTTTCCAAGTAAACAAGGCTAATAGATAAAAAAAGAGCCAGCAGGGATGTGGGGCTACCCAGTGTGTAACACTGAATGTCAGATGTACAACTATCTGACTGCAGGACAGAAGTCGTGGGTCTTTGCTCAGTGCAATAACCTCTTGACTCTCAGGGAACAAGTTTATTACCTTGAGTCCAAGGTAGCTGAACTGGAGAAGCTGAGAGGCAGAGAGGCCTTCAGATACATGATAGTGATGTCTCACTCCTAGGAGGAGAGTTTCTCTGCTGTTATAGAGAATGAGGATCTTGAGGGATGAGGCTGTCACTCTTGGAAAGAGGGAAATTATCTCTTAGAAGTATTCAGTTCAGGATATAGCATCCCTAACGGACGAAGGTGAAAATGCTTCCAGAGGAGGTGGTGATGTCCAAAGGTAGCTTTAAAAAGGGATTTGACAAATTCATAAAGGAGAAGCTTATCAATGACTGCTACTCATAATGGATGCATGCTCTTCTTACATTTATGAGTGTAGCCACAGCTTGACCTAGGCAATTTATTGTTCATCTGTATTGGGTAGCTGGGAAAGGAAATAAATTAAATAACACATTTTAACTGGGGGTTCCCAATGGTAATTTTTATCTTGGAAATTCATATACCTAAAACTAGGGATGTGCTCCGCTCCGATTAGGAGCGTAGAAGCAGTAGCGGATTGGCCTGCTCCGCCTTACCCAGAGGCGGAGTAGGAGTGGACCGCGGACCCCCTAGAAGCAAGGCGAAGAGAAGCGACCATTTTTCGGAGCTCCGAGTTCAGGCGGAGCGCTCCGGTCGCCATCTTGAAAACATTTCGCCATAGGATTGCATTGCGGCAAATAATCGCGCATAACTACGTTGTTTTTGAAGCTATCATTCTGGAAATTCATGTGCACAGAGAGTCGTGGATGGGGGTCATTTTGAGACCACTCTCAACTTTCTGCGTTGTCTGGGTCGCGGGCTATATTTTTGTGAAAATCGGGTCAACCGCGCGGCTCAAACTGCGTTTTCGGCTTTTCGCCCATAGGATTGCATTGAGGGAAAGAATCGGGGATAACTGGGGGGGGGTTTAAGCTATCGTTCTGGAAATTCTTGTGCACAGAGAGTCGTGGATGGGGGTCATTTTGAGACCACTCTCAACTTTCTGCATCGTACGGGTCGCGGGCTATATTTTTGTGAAAATCGGGTCAACCGCGCGGCTCAAACTGCGTTTTCGGCTTTTCGCCCATAGGATTGCATTGAGGGAAAGAATCGGGGATAACTGGGGGGGGTTTAAGCTATCGTTCTGGAAATTCTTGTGCACAGAGAGTCGTGGATGGGGGTCATTTTGAGACCACTCTCAACTTTCTGCATCGTACGGGTCGCGGGCTAGACGTTTTTAAAAAATCGGCGGGAAAAATACCTTTTTCAAAGGGCTGAGGGGCAGAGTCAGCTCCCGGTCATGATGATCCCAAAGTTGGAGGAGGGCATAGGCAAAACAGGTAACTTGGGATTCTGGGAAACTTCTCTTTCTTCATCTGAACGGGCTTTTCCCCGTGTTTTTTAACACAGTAGCCCCACCAAATGCACAAACACAACCTGAAATCATATACTAAGCCAAGAATAAGAGATAGAAAACACAGCACTGCTCCCCACCCTAACCTTGGGGAACAACTGAATCGATGTGGTGCAAGGGGATGAGCTCCCCTAGGGCATCTCATCTTGGACGTGCCCCCACTCTCTCCTGCACTGGAAGGCCATTAGAGCCTTCCAAAGAGAGTAAAACGGTGGAGCAATGCCTATCATGAGTTGAAGTGAATGGTCACTTTTCAGTGGTGGAGCAATGCCTGTTCTGAGTCGAAGTGAGCGTTTTACTTCTTCTCAGAGCTGTGGCTGTCAGTGTCTTGAACTGGCAGCTACTTCCCCCTCCCCCGGGCACGTCCCCCTATTGCTGGTAAAAGACAGATATAGCCTTTTAAAAAAAGTTCTTCTTGTTGTTTATTGAGCAACACTGCTGCTTTTAATTCCACCCCTCCTTTGTTTATTGATTGATTTATTCCATTTTATATGCATTACTGGCTTATCCTTGGCTCACTTCCTTATGCCCCCAGAAATGCCAGCTGCATGCCTGCCTGCCTTCCCTCCCTCCTCCCCTGCCCACCTTGCAGGGATGTTGTGTGTGGGGTGCCCGATTTTCAAAAATTCGCCAAAAATCAGGGGATGATGGGATTGCTTTGAAACTTGGCATGCGTGTGTATATCCCCATGAGGTGTCATGGTGCCAAACATGAGGTTTCTAACTTGAACAGAAAAAAAGTTGTATAATTTTTTAGCTTTCAATGCAAGCCTATGGGGGGGGGGAAACGGAGCTCCGGATCCGGATCCGGAGCTCCGGGCGGAGCGGAGCGGAAGTGGGCGGAGCGGGGGCGGGGCGAAGCGGCCCGATCCGGAAAATGGCGGATCTGCAAGTGAAGCGGAGCGGGGGGTCTGTGCACACCCCTACCTAAAACCACAGATTACATTCAGTCCGATGCGGGGAAGAAATCAGTCCAACGAATGCGAATACATATGTTGCAGGTTACATTTTGCTTCAATGTGTTCATCAATCCGATTATTAAACATCAGTCAGTATGGACTGATAAATGAGAGATCATGCTTGATATATTTGCTCAAATTCCCAAGGATCCAAGAGATGTAATTTATTTGGAATTCTGGAATGCATGTAGATCTGTACTATGCAGTAAATGAACTTTGGGAAAGTCAGAACCCATTACAAGGGGAAGAAATTGGATCCATGTATATCCTATGCATACGCAGACATTTGCACACACACATGCAAAGATGCTAAGTCATGAAGAACATTTAAAATTGTAGGCATCCAAATCAATTTCTTTTAACATCTATCAAGCTCTTGCCCTAAAATGAAAATAGAAAACATTTATTATTGGGCCAAAACTGGAAGACAGGTCAGTAAATATGCAAGGAAACAGCCAAACAATAAGTTTTACCCTTATTTAAATTTGTTAAGCAGAATACACAAAAGAGCTACACTGAGGCCCTTTCTACACCAAAGGATTATCCCAGGAAAATGGAGGAATCATCCCTGCCTGCTCCCGGGATCTCCTGTGTGTCATTTGCATGCACAGGGATGAACCCAGGATGATCCTGGGGAAAAAGACAGGTGTAGAAAAACGGCTTGAAACTAAGCAGTTGTTTCATACTTCGGAGGTAGTGGCAAAGCTGGAGTGCAGTTCCTGTGGGAAAGCTCCAGGTTTGAGAGGGCCCAGGGCAAATTGTTCTCTAGGAAGCCCATCCTACACTGGTGTACCTCTTCTGTTTTTACTTGACAGTGGGTGGCGGCAGGCAGCTGGATCCAGGTGCTGCCATTTTAACTTCCTACCATGCTCTAGAATAACTCTATATCAGGGGCAGTTTGAGAAGCTACAATGGCAGCTTCAAGTTAGCCAGCATGGAGGACCAAGCAGGCATTAGTACATCAGTGGGCCGTGTTGGGGTGCTGGAGGCCTGGCAGGTGCGAGGCAGCTGAGCCTGAGGTATGCTTGAGCACAGGATCCCTTGTAGAGGCTCCTACGTACCGCTGCTGCTCTGCATCACAACTTAACACCAGGCTGGAATGCATAACAAGAATAAGAAAACGGTGTTTCATTTTCTATGTCAGCCCTTTAAGGCCTCCAGAATAGAAATCAGACATCATTCTTAAATGCATAGAAGAATTTACATTTTGTTTGCTTTTTGCCAAGCACCCACAATTCTTTGCTAGGGCATACAGCAGTCTGCAAAAAAGGAGGAGGAGAAGTAGGAGGAGGAGGAGGGAAGAAGAGAGAGCAGAAGAGAATGAATCTGCTATATGTCAGACTACGATCAGTCACATTTGTTGGCTCTATGTATAACAGGAGCCGGATCATCAGCTCTATTGGCATTGCGCCCAGGGTAGCCGAGAAAGGCTCACGCACACATGGGCTCTGTGGTTAATGCTTCCACCTCTGCTCATCACCCCCAAACATAACCTACCCATCCCCCAGTATAAATTAAATCAATCATTTTAGGACGCTAAGCTTTTCGGTGCATATGTAAACAAGAACATAAATTATTATCATTATAACCTTGCGGCTGCTCTTAAGTTGCTCCCAGAACTAACAGCCTGGAAAGCATGAGGCAGTAATGCAATACGGCCAGCCTTCACAGTCTCCTTCACTTACTGTGTCACTGAGATACTCACACCAAGTTGATTAAAAGTGCATGCGGTCGATGGTGCTGATTCTTTCCCACCTGAACGTTTCCCTTTGCCAAAAAATCCAGCAAAGAAAAACAGGACCTGGCTCTTAACTTTGATGAAGTCGTCGCATAATGTTTCCAATGGGGGAGGACCCATCTCAAGTTTCTTGCCAAGAATCAAAGCGCCCGGTGGAGCTTATGGGCCATAATGCATAGCCATCGCTGCTCCGCTGTGATTAGAGTGCCTTGCCCCTTTCCTACATTAGCGCATCCAGAGCGGAAAGCAAAATACACACTCAGGCCATTGCCAACAGATTAACGTATTTTGCAGGGAATATGTGTTGCTCTGCCAAAATATTTCCAAGAGTTCAGCACAAATACAAAACGATCATCGTAGTCTTCAGAGGCACATTCATTTACCTCCTCATGTGGTGAGCATCTGTGGCCGGCTGGCAGTACAATGCCTTGCGCTAGTGGCAATTTGCCAGCTCAGCAATGCACTTGTAATTGTGTGTCCTTCTACATGTTAGGGTTTCTGCCCCACCTCTGCTTTTCAACATTCATCTTAAATCTTGCTCTAAGACTCCTATATTTCCTAGTTCAATCTCAAATAACTCCAGGAGCAAATTCAGCCCTGGAGTATGTCATGGTAGTGTCGTAAGTGGAATGTCAAATTATTTACTTATTATATTTCTTTTGCATGTGCATACCCTGCCTTGTGGCACAACCAGGACCATCAAAGGTAGCTTACAATAAAAGGCCAATAGATTTCTCTTCTAGCTTGGTAATACACAATAAGGAAATGAGAATAAAACTGTCAGTATCGTACTGCCTTTAAACAAATCTATGGTGCAACCACACTTAGAATACCATGTAAAAATCTGGTCACTACACCTAAAAAAAGATATTGTAGAGCTGGAAAAAGTGCAGAGAAGGGCAACTAAAATGATCAAGGCAAAGCACATCTACCCTATGGATCAAGGTTACAAAAGCTGGGATTGTTTAGGTTGAAAAAAGGAGCTAAGGGGAGACATGATAGAGGTGAACAAAATTTTGCATGGTGTGGAGAATGTGGACAGGGAGACCTTTTTTTCTCCTCTCCCATAATTCTAGAACTCAGGGTTAACCCATGGAGCTGATTGGTGGGAGATTCAGAACAGATAAAAGGAAGTACTTCTTGATGCAGCACATAGTTAACCTATAGAAGTCACTAACACAAGACGTAGTGATGGTCACCAATTTGGATGGCTTTAGAAGGGGGTGGTTGGATAACTTCCTAGACGAGGTTATCAATGGCTACTAGTCCAGATGGCTGTGCCCTTCCTTCAGTATCAGAGGCAATAAGCCTATATACACCAATTGCTAGGGAACATGGGCAGGAGAGTACTGTTACACCCATGTCCTGCTTGTGGGTTCCTGGTCGACAGCCTGTTGGCCACTCTGTGAACCAGAGTGCTGGACTAGATGAATCCTTGTTCTGATACAGCATGGCTCTTCTTGTAGTCTTAATAGTTAGATCTAGGGCTCATCTACACCAACCAAGATATTGCATTGTGAAAGCGGTATATAAAAGGCAGGAGCCACACTACTGCTTTATAGCAGTATTGAAGTGCACTGACAACTGTTGGGGCCCATTGACACATACCATATACCGCTTTCATACCACTTTCATAGTGTTATATCCTGCTTGGTGAAGATATGTCATGGGCCCCAACAGTTGTCAGTTCACTTCAGTACCACTGTAAAGCAGTAGCGTAGATCCTGCAGTGCACTTCAGTACCGCTATAAAGCAGTAGTGTGGCTAAATTTGCCTAAAGTTGCACATAATTTTAATTCTTTTATTTATTATTTATTTATTTATTTTATTACATTTATATACCACCCCACCAGCCGAAGCTCTCTGGGCGGTCTACAACAATTAAAAATAGTAAACATTAAAAGTACACAAAAATTTTAAAAAACATAAAAACAGTATAAAAACAACAGTATCCATTTAAAACAACAATTCTGGGGTCCATTAAAAACAAACTTAACATTATTAAATGCTGCTTAAAATGCCTGGGAGAAGAGAAAGGTCTTGACCTGGCGCCGAAAAGATAACAATTGCTTTTTATTTTATTGCTTTTAATTTTCTTTTCCTGGTTTTAGCTTGTTAATGGCTTAATATATTTTTAGGTGTATACATTATTTATTGTTTTATACCATTGGAATTGATTTTGTCTGTATGCTGTCCTGAGATCCCAATGATATAGGGTGGGATACAAAATATTAAATAAATAAATATACAAACAAACTTAGCCTCAGGAGAGGCATTTCAACCTCTTAGGATGAGGAAGAAATAGCACAAAAGCTGGTGGTTGGGTAAAAGGGTGTGGGGCCAGGGGAAAGTAGAGCTATGCGGGGATGCCAGATTGGAACCCCCTATTCAAGGTTTTGCACCCCTGTTATAAATCATCATCAGACTTTCAGGTATTTCATTTTTATTGTGAAAGGTTTACATTTGTGCTACAATATTCAGTCAATAAATCAGTTAAATTAATTGATTAAAAGCAATTTGATTGACTAGAAAGGTGCCTCCAAGAAACTCGTTGGCCAATTTTCTTTAGAAGTACTTGCAAAATGGCAGACTGTGAGTGCCATCTTAAAAAGAGACATTCCTCCTGTGTGAATGAAAACATGGAATGCCTGTTCCAGGATGGCACCCATGTGATACATATGGGAATCATCCCAAAATAAAGTATGCTTTTTTCTTTAGAAGGAGTGTTTTTTTCTCGTATGCAAATGTTTGTAGAATTAACCAACTAAGGGTGAAAAAAGGCCCAGAACTCCCAGCATGTCCCAGCCAAGTGGGTGTGGCATGCTGGGAGTTTTAGGCCTTTTTTCTGTCTAAACAGGCATAGGATTGCACCCTAAAACTCCTGCTAATCTATCAACTAAGATTTCTTTACTCACGTTACAGTCCTCATTTTACGGTGTTTGTATTATAATCATTTAGGCTTATGAAGGGAATTAATGTAAATATTAATGTGTTCACTAGCATAGCTAGGGTTCAGAGCAGGAATACCAAAATCGAGGCCTGAGCCTAAGTTCCCTTCCTAACTAATGTGTTGGCTAATTTGTATGTGAAAATCCAGGAACAGAAGGTTTGCTATATATCATTTACCGTTAATCATCAACAATTGTATAGTAATCCCTAGAATGAGTAATTTGTGTTTAACATGAAAAAGAAAGAATTTGGGCAAGTGGTTAAATGAACAGCTATACCTACAAAGACTTCCATATCCATATTTTGAATAATTCTTCAATGATGTAAGCTTATCAAAGACACATAAAAATCCTGTTTAATGCAGGATCCAGAATTGTAGGTCTGGGTGATTTCCAGGCAATACTTGAAATGCACCCTTGGAGGATAATGTACATCAAAATTCTATTCCTTACATATTCCCTGACAAACACAAATTGATCCAATATGAATCATCTTATCTACTTAATAGTCCATAAAATACTTTTGTAATGCACTCTCCCCCTGTAAAATGTCAAAGCTACAGAAGTTCCCAAAGCAGTGAAAAAAGTGGGTACTTCAGAATGAATTTTACTAAATGTTGGGAATAGTGTTGGAATTAATGTTGATTTTTGTACCTGTAGTGCCCTTATAGATGCAATCTGCCTGGTCATACAGGTGCTTCATGGGAAAATTGCTTCCCATACGCAAAAGTATGCATGAGACCATCCTTCGCTATACCTGTGTCATCAAAGAAATCGTTGGAGTTAAGCACATTGACCCCTGCTCGTTTGAAGCAGTTTCTTCTGATGTGCATGCAGGTTTAATACCATGCTCAAGTGTCATTCATTTCCATATGTTGGGTCAAGATGTGCATGTGGTCAAATAAAATGTCAGAAGTCGCTGTGGCGTTACCCCACAATTGTTTGTCTTGTATATGTCTAGATTAGTACGTCTGGTAAGTATGGAATGTTAGAACTGAGTGGGTGTGGTTTATGATGTAATAGGTGGGGGGAGGAAGGCGTATATAAGGAGAGTGTTGGGAGTTTGTGAGGAGTGTGAGTGTGTGTGAGGAGAGTTGTTTAGTTGTAGAGTAAGAAGAGTTTGGATTCTAGGGACTTAGACCATGGCTAGACCAGGCCTATATCCTGGAATTGTCCCAGGATCATCCCTGTGCATCCAAATGACACACAGGGGATCCCAGGAGCAAGCAGGGACGACCCCTCCATTTGCCTGGGATAGTCCTTAGGTTTAGCTAAGGCCTTAGGATTGGTGTGAAGAGAGTGAGGTTGTTGGTGTGTGGAGAGTTTAGATCAGGCAGGATTGAAAGTATTATATTTTGATTTAAAGCTTTTAAACAACAATAAACTTTTTTATTTTGTTAGCTACCAAATACCACGTGTTAGCTTGGCATTATTTACCTGCCTTAAGTTATTAAACACCCACACCAGAGTATTCCCATAGTATATTTTGAGAGATCCCACGTTAAACCTGTTTCCCTTATAGCTAGGGGAAAGGTTTTATTTAACCCTCCCTCAGGTTTTCAGGTGGTGGTGCTTGGCCTGAGAAGGGTTTATGCGATGGGCCTAGTGTAAAGGGTTGGTGACGTCGCAGTCGCCCTCAAGGTCACAAGATAAAAACTAAGGCTGTGCACAGACCCCCCCCACACACTTTGGAGGCTGATTTGGAGATTCCGAATTGGCCCTGATCTGCCTAGGCATGCTTTGATCTGGAGTTGAGCTGTGCAGGCCCTCGGTTCCTTACTTGGACCTGTCTTGAGCAACCACAGCTGTCCACGCCTCTTCAACGAAGTCATTCTTTTAAAAATGGGGACTCATCTATTTCTGTAAAAGTAATGCTGTGGAAATAGTGGCCGTAAAGCAGCCATGTTCACATCATTATGTGGCGGGGGGCATTATGTAAGGGGCAGGGTGCTTGCATGGCTCGGCAAGCATGTCCGGGGTGGGTGAGTGGGGACAACTGCTTGGCAGGCACCCGTTCATCCAGGCTGGGCTTCTGCATTGTCTGGATCAGATCCAAAGGGATCTGAAGTGTTTTGGGCTCACCGGGCCAGATCCAACCCACTCTGGAACAGGACTGATTCAGCCCACTTCTGTTTGGAATTCGGACCGGAGATGAAGTGGTGCACAGTCCTAATAAAAATTCAAAACACCCAACCACGTCTACCCATGCAAAAGAAGGTGAATTCTAATTTTGGAAAGTACTTCATAAATATTTTGTGTAAATAAAACCGCTGACTTGTTACAGAAAATCATTATACGCATTTGAGTTCATGCACTCTAAGAAAGCATTAAAGAATCATAAACAAGTAGGGTGAGATCACTCCCCAGTTAAAAAAAAATAAAATAAGAAAAATGTAAAAGTCTAGAAATCCATTGGAATAGCATAATGCTGCTTTTGCTTAATGCTGATGCTTTATAATGCTCTGCACTTATAGCAAAGCATGCCTATCTTTGACATTAAACAGATGGAAGCGTTGAAGTGCATACACAAAAGAGCTGATCTTCCAGCTCACACACAGTTGGTTTGAATTGTCCTCAATGGTAGCAACAATTTGTTTTGGCCTGAAAAACAATCCAACATGACTAGGAACCAGCCAAAGCGAAACATCGTTAAGTCCCATTGATTTCAGGGGGAGAGTATTACGAAGTAGGGGCACAAGAACTTTGCCAATGACATCATTTATGGACTTAAAATGCTTAACTTCAGCAGGATTTTGCACACAATGGACGTTTGCTTTTGCTTTAATCCTCTCCATAACACAGCTGTCCTCAACCTGGAGCTCTCCAGAGGTGTTGCACAACAATTCCCATACTCTCCCACATTGTGGGATTTGTGGCCCAACGCATTTGGAGGGTACCAGGTTGGGGAAGGCTGCCATAACACGTCATAGGAAGCTGCCTTAAAATGAGTCAGACCGTTGGTCCATGTAGATCACAATTGTCTACATTAACTGGCAGCAGTTCTCTCATAGTTTCAGGCCAGATTCTTTCCCAGTCCTGCACGGAGATGCCACAGATTGAACCTTGGACCAATTGCATGCAAACTATCCACAGAGCTATGTTTCCCCCCCCCCCCAAGTGCCTTTCTGCAATCATTTGCCAGAAGGGCTTCTATGGTAAGTGTACTCCAGATGAGGTTCAATATGGATCCAGAGTTATACTAAATCAACTGCACTGAGGCAAGTGGGTTTCACCTCCCCTCCTTCCCATGGCAGCCCACCTCTGGAAAATGCTACACAGAGACACGATAAACCTGCTAAATGGGGTAAGCTGAGGTGTGTGTAGGGAGGGGATCCCCCAAAATTAGGCAGAGGGACCTTCCACAAATGGATCCCTTCCTCCTGAGGAAGGCAGATACTGGATCTAATTGGTATATTTTTTTAAAAAAATCTTTGTTCATTCCTTTTCTTCCAAGATTGATATCCCGTCCTTCTAATGTATACATGAATTGCTCAGGATGGCTTGCAACAATTAAAATCATACAATCTCATGGTGAAACAACAATAAAAATATCAAAGCTCTACCTATAAAGCTGAAAGTATGTGTGTGGGATGTATGTCCGGAAATGTTTACCCTCTTCCAGATGAGTTAGAAACTTGAAATTTGGCCCACTGATAGGTCTTTCTGTACAATGTACCAGAAAAATCTAAAAACATGAAATTTTGTGTTTAAAGTATTTTTTAAAGAATTTAATAATAAAAAGCTAGGCTTACACCTACAACTCCCACCATCCCTTGGGCAGGAGGCCAGACTTACTGGCCTTTGGCAGCCATTGTGAGTGTGCAGGTGGGTGGCTGCTGTGTGCCTTTCACAACCCAGACTCCTAAGGTTGGTCTCAAACAGTCAACCCAATTCCACTTAAAAAGAAACAACCCACATGGAATCAAAGAATAGTAGAGTTGGAAGGGGCCTATAAGGCCATCGAGTCCAACCCCCTGCTTCCATTTGTGAAATTGGTCCAAGCCATAAATGGGCTGCTTCCATTTGTGAAATTTCCTCCTGCCCATCATGCATGTTTTTTAAATCATAACTAGATTCAACAGCGTGACTTTTAGAGGCCCAACTATGAACATGCTCAAAGGCACCCCGTCCTGATATTGCTGTTTTCTCAGAATCTGGTAGAAGCAAGGGTGCAGCTTTTGCCTGTAAGAGGGAGAGAGGGAGGGAGGAAGGAAGGGGAGGCACCTTGGACATGCTCAGAAACAGACCCAATGAAGGTGCCACAGCCATGGCCCTTTAGTACAGGTTGTTGATGGAGCACTTGGTGAGCAAGACGTGCGGGCCAAGGCAGTCTGAACAGGACATAGCTGGAGTTTGGTGCATCTACTTCTTGGCAATGCTACTCCTCCATGCTCTATTGAGAGGCAGCATTGGCAACAAGAGAAGGGAAGCACCTCTCAGAGGTTGCAGACACCCTCAGGCCTCCAAAGGCATGCAGGGAGGTGTAGTACTGGCATGTGGAGTGGCTGATGTTAAATAAAGCATGGATTAGCAAACCGTGGCCTCATCTACACCAAGCAGGATATTGCACTATGAAAGCGGTATCTAAAAGGCAGGAGCCACACCAAGCAGGATATAGCGGTATGAAAGTGGCATACGGTATGCATCAATGGGCCCCAACAGTTGTCAGTGCACTTCAATGCCACTATAAAGCAGTAGTGTAGCTCCTGCCTTTTATATACCGCTTTCATAGTGCAGTATCCTGCTTGGTGTAGATGAGGCCCAGGTTACTATGTGTAAACCAGGTCACTATCTCTCAATCCTAACTTAGCTCCCACTTTCCTGACCTCTCACTAAGGGCTTTGCTAGACCAGAGGTTAGCCCGGGCTGATACCCAGGCTCGCCCCTGTGCATCCAGGTGAGGCACAGGGGATCCCGGGCTCAGGCAGGGGTCAACCCTCCCTTGCCCTGGGATAATGGGCTCCAGTTGTAGCCTGGTATTTCCCGCGGTCTCGGGTGAGTGTGTAGCCCGTTCTGCGGCTTCTCCTGGCTTCGGGCGATTACTCACGAGGAGCCGGGAAAAGCCGCACACAGGGCATAGCACTCCACAGGAGCGCTAGGGCCATCGGGGCAGGGGGAGAGATCGAGAGGAAAGATCGGGGCCAGGGGGGGAGATGGGGGGTGGGGGGAGATCAGGGCAGGGTGGGCGGAGAAGCGACATTTTTTTTTTTTTTAAAAAAATGACTTACCATTGCCGCTCGAGCGTTCCTGTGCAGCGGCCCTTTAAACACAAAAAAATGGTGGACGCGATGGGGCTTTCCTTTAGCCGTCACGTCTGACGTCTGGATCAAAGCGACAGCCCGCGGTAGCTGCACCACAGGCTCGTCCCTCCTCCCGCATGGATTAAGAGGTAGGTCTAGCAAAGCCCTAAGTGTCTTTGCTTTCTTCTACCTGACTTCCTCCAGCTGCCACTAACCCCACCCACCATCCCATTCTAGCCTCAGTTATCAGTCATACTTCCATTCACTCTTCTGTTTCAATAGTATAAGGCTTTTACATAAAAATCTTAAACTTTATTTAGTAATTCCTGCATTTGTTTTGGAATGTTGTGGTTTAGTTATAACAACAACAACAACAACAACAACAACAACCCCACAGCATAAAAAAAATCTTATCAAGTTAAAAGGCCTTGGAAAATAAATATAATAATAATAATAATAATAATAATAATAATAATAATAATTCACTTGGCACTGGAAAGCCATTAATGTAGTCAATAGGCAAGCCTGCCTGGGAAAAAGAAATCCATAAGCAGTGTGCCACAACTAAGAAGGCTCGCTCTTGCTCTCGAATTGTCTCCCACCACACCTCAGATGGTGTTCAGAGATCAATACATTATTCAGGGACCTAGGCTTATGCCTACAACTCCCAGCATGCCTTGGGTGGGAGGGAAGATTTACCGGGTTTTGGTGGCCATCAACTGGTCCTGAAGGAAGAGCACCTGGAGCCAGCTGCCTCAGTTGCTGGGCACCATTGGGAACAGGAGGGAAGGAGGGTGCAGCTCTAGGCCCATTGCCAATGGCAACAACTAAGCTAACCATTAGTCAGCTGGCCAGTTCCCTCATGGCCTACCTACGGGCACCAATTGCACAGTGCAGAATGGACTGGCTTGGCCAGATTTCGCTTCCTGTGAGCTTTGGTGGCAGGACTCCCATTGGGCAAGTCGGGAACCACAGTGAAAGGCATGCTGGGAGTAGTTTTTGTTTTCTGCAGGGACAAGGAAAGTCATGGTGGTGAGTACGCCTGACAAAGGAGGGTAAGTGCCTGGGCCAGCCCCATCATTTCAGTACACCCTCCTGGCAAGAAGTGTGGGCCAAGGCCAGTGCAGGCCTTCAACCTGGCTGCCCTCGGAGGTTTCCCAGCACCCACCAAGAGCCTGAACAGAAGAGGGTCGAGTGGGCCATGGAGAGCTATGGCTTCAAGGTAGTCCTGGCCTGTGACAGGGGTGCGAGAGAGAGGGAGAAAAAAAGAAATGAATTTAATTCATTTTAAAGTTACCTCACAGGCCTAGCACCAGCCTACCTTGCAGGGTTGTCATGAGGGTGAGAGAGGGGGAAAAAAACAAATTTAATTCATTTAAAAGTTAACTCACAGACCTAGCAGCTGCCTACTACTTTAAGATGATTACCTTGCAGACATATATCTTAGGGGGCCCAAGCAACGCCGGTATATCAGCTAGTACAATATAAAATGGAGACTGGTTCACCACAGAAAACATGATCTGCTTAGCAAGGCAAAAACCTGCTGGAACAGGAAAGACCTCACCAGATGGCAGAAGACAGCAACGGAAGGGTCTTGTCCCAACCAACTACTTGGCCCTTGCTAGGGATGTCACAGAAATCTTCAATGGAGTCAAATGAATTCAGATTTCCAACTTGCAGATTCCATGATGGACTGGATTTTACCAAGTTGCATGGATTCCGTGGATTTGCAGACCATCTTTTTTTTTTTACTTTCCAGAATTTCATGGAAATTTAGTCATAGAAAACAGCGTGCATTTCCCCCTATAGGCTAAAACAATGAAATGTGCATTTTGGAAGGACTGGCACATTTCAGAGGGAATGTTGGCACATTTTGGGGAGGGGGATTCATGCATTTTTGCAAGTGCAAATTTGAGAAACTGGGAAAAAAAACCGAATTCTGACAATGAGTGGATGACAGAATGAAAGGCACCCAGCAATCCATGAAATGCAGGTGGAACGGGTTTTACAAAATTTGTACATCCTTAACCCTTGCCATAAAGTTTAATAATACTCTCTCTCTCTCTCTCTCTCTCTCTGATGATTCTTATACTTTCACTATAATCAGGATACAGAGAAGGGCCTCTCCACCAGATCTTAGGCAGTTGGAAGGCTAACAGACATAATTAGCTTCATCACACCAGGGTTATACTGTGCAATCACTGCGAATTGCATGCAAAAGACTCCGAAGTTTTCCAGTCTATAATGTGCTTTGACTGTGAAGTACTCCCATGCATCCTGCTTTAATTGTGCTTCATATATAAAAGAACCAACCTATTTTAATACCTCTTTAGGAGTGAATCTTTCGTTGTTCTCCGAGCGGCCACTGGGGGCGCGGGAGGATGATTTGATATGTTTAAAGTACAAATTAAACAAATGCTTACATCTGTGTAAGTTTTAAACATAAAGACATCTTTAAAGACATTGGCACAGCAATAGATATTAAGGAGGGCTTTAAGCATACCAAATTTGAATCAGATTGGGTCATCCGTTGATTTTTTATGATTTTTTACATTTCTCCCCCTTAAACCCTTTCCTGGTATGCAAAGGATCTTAGGAGCGCTGCCGCCCAGATTTAGCTAACAACTAAATGTGATTTAGCTAACAACAACAACAGCAGCTTTACGCTATGGGGATAATTCGAGGGAAACAGGTACGTGGGATGAAGCCCATTATATAAAGTCTATTACAATCTTGGTCTTATTTTTGCCTTGCCACAGCTCTATGCAGCATGTTACCATCACTAAATAGGAGAACCAATGCAACTGGACATTTTTAATTTGTCAAAAAGAAAGAAATGAGGGGAAAAATAAGACATTTCCCAGATGGTAGTAGCAAGGGCAAAACAGCCCTTTTACGGAAATCTGTGATCTACTCCGTCTTCTAGGCAAGCATGCATCAAAACCGAATAGAACTTCCTCATGGAAATGGGATCATAAACATGGTGAAGAGCAGCTTTGAATTCGTACACCTCTAGCAAATGCGTTCTTGATTTATAAAATTGATAGGGACTATTTTAACCAAGACTGCCAGACAGAATACGTCACTGAAGATTTAATACTGATTTGTTAAACATAATAGAATTTATGATAATTTTATTTAGGGAAGGCTGAATGAAATGGAGTCCCGTTTTTCCTTTTGGCAGAAGAAGTGGCTGAAGTGAGAGCTAGGAGCATTCCTTTGATGTCCAGGGGAAAGAGAGCAGCAGCGATGTTATCAGGGCAGGATTTGTGTGGGGGAAGGATGAGCAGGAACAGCCCCAAATACACATTACTACCTAAGGGAGGAGGGACTCAAGACCATCAGAGGGGCTGCCTTCACCGTGCTGCATTGCTGCTGCTTTGGAGGAAAACCCACACATTCACTACTGCGGGGTGGCCATGGGTAATAACAGCAGGAAGCAGCACAGGCTTTCCAGTGGCCATTCGGCTTGCGAGGTCTGCCCCCTGCCCTCTGCCTGGCTTCTGGTGATCAATCAGAGGTCGCCTTCCGCTGGGAACATCCCCAGCTTGACACCGGAGCGAGGTCAGATGGAGGAAGAGCTGTGGTGTAAAAGTGCAAAACATCAGGGTTAAGTCCGCACAGCTTTGCGGGAAAGCTCCACGGTGGCAGCAAATTGGCAGCTGCTTTGTGTAACTGCTGCAGTGCCACCGCACAGCCACCGTGGGGCTTTTAAAACATACAGACAGCCACGGGGTTTAAACTGCACCCCTGAAAAAAGAGTTCTGGGATGGGAGGGCATCCTGCATAGAAATGATTTTGGGGGGGGGGGGGTTCGTTTACGGCAAGCAGATAAAATAAAGCTAAGAAACAAACTGTCGTTCTAGATAGGTCATGGCCACATCTACAAATCATCCTGAAGCACCTGTGATCTGAAAGATGCTTAATGAATGAAATACTCACTTGTGACACAATCTAGAAAACCTTTTCTTGGAGCCACATCTGATTCTCCAGTGATATAGTACAAACCAGAGATCAGTGCCAAAGAATTCGTATTAGTCCCAATGACTGAACTGGAATCAGAGGTAGTCACTCTTAGATCCATTCCTATCATGACCAGGGACACATGAGAAATTCATTTTTGCTTGCGAAAGACACAAGCGTGGCCTGTTTGAAGCTTTGAACATGAATGTGACACGTGTGTAGCGGAAAATAACTGTAAATTGTCGAACACATGTTTGTCTTGTTCCCAATTCCCAGTTTGATTTGCACAAAGTTCTTCAGTAGACTGAATCGAGTCTAGTTGTGGAAGTCATATCTGTTATTCATGTTGAGAGAGAGAGAGAGAGAGAGGGAGGGAGGGAGAGAGTTAAGGTTCAGTCCAGTGATCTTACAAGTGTATAGCACACTTCATTCAAGCATTTCGGTGGTGTCCAGTGGTTTGGTGGATGGGTGTAGTACATGGGTGGTGATGGTGGTGGAAAGGAGTGCAGTTCCAGGACTATTTTCAGAAAAGGACTGATGATGTCTTCTGCTGGAGCATCCTGGTAACTGATTGACTTTCCTTGCTCTAGTGGCTTTCAAGATTTACTATTGTTTATGAGACATTGGCAAAGAAGAGGTCAGAAAATGAGTAAAACAGTTAAGTAGAGGCTGGATAATTCTTTCCTTTTCTTTCAAGAGGTCCCTGCAGTATTACCTCTTTGCAAGATTGTTTGCTTTTCAAATGAAAACGATGGCATTCTAAAAATGGCATTTCAGCTGGCTGAAGATCTTTGGTTAAAGCTCAGTGTGTTTTACAAGTTGAACCTCTGCATTTCTGAGTTCACCTTTTGTTGCCAGGTGAAGACTTCTTTATTTTCTCAGTAATTTAGCATTTTAAAATATGTGTTTTAAGTATCTGCATTGTTGCTCGGTTTTATTCTGGTTGGACTTTTACGCTGTGGTTTTAAGCTTCCATATTTTATATTTTATGCTGTACCTTTTGGTTTTAATCTTTATGAACTGCTCAGAGAGCTTTGGCTATTGGGTGGTATTCGAATGAAATAAATAAAGAGGGAGAGGGGAGAGAGAGAGATCCGCTGTGTTTGGACAACTGAATCAATTCAATTGATTATTGAATCAATGATGGGTTGATAGTCAACTCCGCAGTTGATTATCAAGGGGGTATCCCCCACATGACACGATTATAACCAATCGTGGTGTGGATTAAGGCCAGTGTCAAGTTGACTATTAGTCAACAGTGTGTTTGATTGACACATCCACCACCCTCTCTCCCTCCCTCAGTCCTCCTGCTGGTATCCCATCAGCCATTTCACATTCTGCTGGCTGGAGCAGAGCGGCAGCTGCTGCTTTTGTCATTCTTGCCAGAGGACTCTGTAGTTGCCAAAAATATCCAACCATGTGTGAAAACATCCTGACAGACAACACAATAACCAACTGTTGACTTTTTAACCCACCGTTGGTTATCGTGTCATCCAGGCCCAGTCAGATATAGCTTATCCTGATTGTATGTTTCCCACAAGAAGCTATGTGAACAGAATGCTGGACTAGATGGACCCTTGGCCTGATCCAACATTGCTCTTCTTATATTCTAGATCGATCAATAAATAAATAGCTGATAGATGGATAGGTCATTTTCCTATTGGAGAAAAATCTGTTTTCATTTCCATGTTTTGGAAGCAGTGCTTTGCTCAATGCAATCTGACTGGCATCTGATTGTGCTCTAAGGTTGTTCCCCTTCCTTGTGTTTTTCTAACCATCTTGTGTTTTAGTCTCTTTTTTGAGCAAAATGTTCCTGTAACAGAATATGCCTTTATAAGCTTAAGCAGGAGACATGCTCTTGTGTCAATAAGAGGGACTGAGGTCAAGAGAAAAAGTGCAGATGGCAGTTTGGGTCTAATTGAATTCAAATATGTTTTCTATCAGGTTTTGTAGAAGCCTTGTATTAATCTATCAGCCCCTATTCTGCTATCTCCCCCCCTTCCAAACCATCTAAAGGCACACATTACTATCAGCTATTTACAGGCAACACTTCAAATTACAAACAGAGGCTATTTCTTCTTCCAGCTTTTTTTTTTCTTTTGGTGGGGTGAGGGTGGATGGGAATAGATGCTTATAATTCGCTTTTACAATGGAAAACTCAAGGAGATATATTGTTTTTTTCCACCGAACATAGGGATTCCACACACCCCTCCCTGAAAATTTTAGAAAAAAGCCTTTCAGTTTGGAAGACAAACACAGTTTGGAAGACAAACAGTCTAACAAGTGTGAGTGTTTACAAATGGACGTTAAAGTATATATTACTGCATGCACATCTAGAGGTTGATGTAAACACAGGAGAGCTATTAGCCTTGTGACTTTGCAACAGAGATTTTAATGAAAAATTGTTAACGGGAAGTGCATATACAGGGGGGGTCTAGAACTTGCACTGATGATGTTGACATACAGGGGGGTAGCCATTTTGTCATTACTCTCTAAAATATAAACCTCTCTCTCTCTCTCTCTCTCTCTCTCTCTCTCTCTGTGTGTGTGTGTGTGTGTGTGTGTGTGTGTGTGTGTATAAGCGCAGTACATACAGTTAGTGGTCACTGAGTCCCATCCAATGGTGGAGGGGCAAATTCTTTTACCTTCCTTCATGACAAACATCCTGGAACTTGAGATATGAGCCAGTGTGGTGTAATGGCTAAAGTGTTGGAATGGGAGATCTGGGTTCTAGGCCAGATCTACACTAAACAGGATATAACACTTTGAAAACGCTTTGAAGACTGTATATGGAGTGTGTCCGGGGAGGGGGATCTACGCTATTGCTTTTAAAGCGCTTTAAAGCACTTTGAAAACGTTTTGAAAACTGTATATGCAGTGTGTCCTGGGCCCCAACAGTTGTCAAAACTGTTCTAAAGCGCTTTAAAGCAGTAGTGTAGATCCCCCCTGGGCTTCAACTGTTGTCACTACTGTTATAAACCGTTTTAAAGCAGTAGTGTAGATCCTACCCTAGTCTCCACTCGGCCATGGAAACCCACTGGGTGACTTTGGGCCAGTCACAGACTCTCAGCCCAACCTACCTCACAGGGTTGTTGTTGTTAAGATAAAATGGAGAGGAGGAGGATTGTGTACGCTGCATTGGGTTCCTTGGAGGAAAAAGGCAGGATATAAAATGCAATAATAGATAAATAATAAATAATAAATATGAGCAGTGCTTCAGTGGACTTAATGGTTTTATGGGTTCATGTGTGTTATGTTTAGATGATCATGTATATTACTTTGATTGTGAAGCACACTACTAATATTTCTCTTGTCCCTCCAACTGCCATCCCATGCTTTAAAAATGCTTCATCGTTCCTGATAGACTGTAACAACAACACTGTTTGCCAGTCCTGAATTTTTAAAATAACAAAAGCAAAATATTATGAGCAACTGCAGTGTTGTGTTTTAGGTTCAATTACATCAGAGCACTATCATGACTACAGGGATAAAATAGAATTTGCTTCTACACCTGCTGCTCTTTGGGTGGTCATCTAAGGCCCCCTGGGCAGCAGGGTCCTGAGCTTTGTACCATAGCTGCACCACTGAACATGAGGGCTTCATGCACATGTATGTTCCTGTAATGGCTTGTTTGTGTGATTTTTATTATTATTTTGAGAGGAGGAGGGAACACCAAAACTGGGTTATCATTTGTAGGGCTGTTTGTGTATGTCCTTCCATCATATATTAGGGGATGTAGCCCGTAGCAAAGTCTGAAAGCCCCACAGCTGGATGAAGACATTTTGCCACTTGAGACATTTTGCCCCCCACCCCACCCCTACTTCCTCCTCCTCCTCCTTCCCCTGCGCTTCCTCTTCCTCCTGCCCCATCAACTGACAGCAGCGACCAATCTCCCCCTCCTCATTGCTATTGCTGCTGCTCCCCAGGCAGTTGTAGGAGCCTATTTTTCCTGCTGCTGCAAGGTCCTATGACTGAGGCCTCAGCTAGACCTCTGTTTACACAGTGCGTGCGTCAACGTCGGAAGGTGAGGATGTCGTGGCCGCCATTTTAAAAAAAAATCTTAAAGAAGAAGAGCGCATGGACACTCGTGTGCAGGAAGGTAGTTTTTTAAAAAAATTAAACTTAATTTCCCCCCTCCCCCCACCCCACCCCTGATGGGTGCAGAGCAGAAGAACCAGGACAATCCACAATGTCTACTCACATGTTCTGCGGTCTTGGGATCATCCCGAGGCCGCGGAAAAAAGCGGGCCTAAAGTGTAGGGCAAGATCCTGGGCAAGATCCCGCCCTGATCCCGGGATCCCCTGTGTGTCATGTGGACACACAGGGACGATCCTGGGGATTGCCCTGGGATCTCGCCCCGTCTAGCTATGGCCAGCACTTTCTGACATTTTGCCCCTCAATGACTCACTGGGGAAGGACATAAAACAGCCTTCCTCAAAAAGGACAGTTCTCAGAAGGCACCAGACTCAGTTGGAAGAATGCTGTTGTTGTCACTGTGCTGTTGTTGTTGGAGCTGTAATACAGCCAGTGGTTGTTAAAATCATATGTTTTGGAAATGCCCAATAGTCACCTCTTTTGGGGAGGAAGTCATCATACCGGTGAACTTCATATTGGAACACTCTTTAATGTCTACTGATGTACATGTTCTCTTAAATTATTTGCCTGCTTCCTGGAAAATAACACATGGTCAGTGTAAATAGATTTTCCACCCCTTTTGACAGCTAAAAAACTGGTACTAAAACCCAGGAATGATAAATGCTCACCTCCTATTATGCTATGAATTGAAGACCCACCAACACTAGCAACATTCGAAAGGGATGCGCCACTTGTGAATGGGCATAATATATATGGGTATTTGGTCTGCTTTTATTGAAGTTTATGTATAATCCGCTTTTTCTAGAATGCTGCAATAATTGAAACCAAGACTTTTAGTGCATGTAGTTATGCTATATATTTTCCTTTCTTCTGTTCTGTTTTTCTTTGGTTCCTGTTAAAATTTACAATTACAAAAATGAATAATTTAAAACAGTTTTCCCCTGCTGATGCAAGGTAGTGGTGGCAGTTTTCTAATGCCTCTGGGAGGCTGGCTCAGATTTCACCCCAATGCCTCACTCTCTGAAGAAGGATGTAGTGTCCTTTCTCTCTCTCTCTCTCTCTCTCTCTCTCTCTCTCTCTCTCTCTCTCTCTGTGTGTGTGTGTGTGTGTGTGTGTGTGTGTGTGTGTGAGAGAGAGAGAGAGAGAGAGAGAGAGAGAGAGAGAGAGAGAGAGAGAGATGGACAAGATCTGTCAAGGCATCAGTCACTCAACCTAGAAGTGCTGCCACCATTGCAGGGGAAAATGTATTTTATCCCACCACAGCAAAGTGAGAATGGCAGTGCTTGTAGGAAGCATTGTGGGGAGTGGTCCTCCTTTGGGAGGCAGAACTAGGAGGAAGTAGCCAGAGCCAGGGGAAGCAAAAGCAATGGGTAAAATGGGAGTGACAGTAGGCAGGCTTTCCTCAGTTTGTGTGGGGTGTATATTTGCTGCTTCACACCATCCTCTACTTAGGTAAGGTCTCACTCTGCCTCATGAGAGGGCCAACCCTGGAGGACTCATAATACAGCCACCTTCCTGAAGCTAAGTAGGCTGAGGTGTGGTCAATTCTTGTATGGGAGACCTGAGAAACCGAAATATGTGGTCTAGAATTCCATGGGCGGATATAAATGTAATAAGGAGCAATCGTGTGATGGGGGAGGAATTTGGAAGCTTAGTAATGTGTTAGCTGGGGGGGATCTGCACTACTGCTTTAAAGCGCTTTATAACAGTTTTGACAACTGTTTAGGCCCAGGACACACTGTATATACAGGTTTCAAAACGTTTTCAAAGTGCTTTAAAGCGCTTTAAAAGCTGTAGTGTAGATCCCCCCCGGATCACAATATAGAGTCAGACAAACACACATTTTTCTGGTTACAAAATACTGTTTTTCCCACGCACACTGGGTGATTTTAGGCCTCCCTCTCTCTCTCTCTCTCTCTCTCTCTCTCCCTCTCTGCCTAACTAACCCCATGGGTTTTTTGTAAAGAGGGAAAAGCAGTTGGGTGGACCACATATGCTTTCTTCAGGAGGAACAAGAAGATAAACATGTAATATATTAATTAAAATATTAGCTGTATGCCAAGGGAGATGAGTGGAGAGCAATACGCTAAAGAAGGGTTTTCGTCATTGTTGGAACACTCCTTAATTTTATCCAATGCATAGTATTACTCAAATGATTGAAAATATCAGTGCCATGAACTTTCAAAGGTCATTAAAATATTTTATGGAGTTTATCTGTGAGAGTGCCCTTGCTTTTCAGATCCAACTTATGTTTTTCATTTATTTCCACTTTTTGTTAGCATCCAAAGTGAAGATTTTATTAGACTAAATGTAGTGAACCAAGGATTAGCTATTTTTAATTTGCATCAGGAAATGCATAAAGCACTCTTTTTACAATAAGCCAGAGGTGCATGGAGCAGGTATTAGTATCGAGGGAGGACCTTGAGTTCTAGTTTCTTTGCTAATAGATTTCACTGGGGGACATTTTCATAACTTCTAATTGAAGTGGAGGCAGCAGGCTGTAGATGCTCTGAATCTATAACTTGAAAAAAGAATGCCACTTAGCACACCATGGCATAGATGTGGAAATTTAATGGCTTGTCCTAAATTAGTTGGCCCATGCAAACTTTTGTGTACAATTACTAGGGTAGCTGGAGGTTGCCTCTTGTACTCTATATATTTTAAAATCTGTTTTCTATTACAATTACTGCTCCATTTATTCAAGTTTACATATCCGAACTGAGAGTGCAGAGTAAAAGCAGAACAGGTCCGCCTATAAAAAGGTAAGTGAGGCATTAGAGCAAACGCCGCAGGAAAATTTAGATAATAAAACCATTTTAAAGAGTGTTGCGTTCGAAGTAAGTCATCCATCCTGCGTTTGAATGGTCTCAACTGAATTCCCACTGAATTATCATCTTTCTGTCCATAGAAATAACTTTTTAGATCACTTTAAAAACAACAACACCTGAATATATTGAAAGATAATTCTAAAACACCTGAATATATTGAAAGATAATTCTAAAACAAAACATCAATATAATTTTACCAGTCACATAATTTCACACAATAATTAGAAACAATCTACATAAAGAGACTTTCTAACTGTATGTTTTGAATAGACAAGAATTCCATTTCTACAGGAACTACTTTCTTGTCTTTTCCCCATCTTCCAAATTTTATTGTATGTTGGTCATTTCATGATAAACCATTGAAAACAAAGTTTCCATGGGCCAACTAATTTAAGATAAGTTTTCAAATATTCACATATACACCACAGTGTGCTAAGTGGGGATTTTTTTTTGCTAACAAAAGCAGAGCGTTTAAGTGTGCTGCCTGCAGATAGTATCCAATGGTGTCATTTCACTGATATGGTTCCATCAGCAGAACCAGGAGGAATGAATTTTGATGTAGCCCCCACATGCCCTCCATCTCTGCTCCATAGAGCTGGGAGAACTTCCAGAGCAAATTTTGTAGTGTCACAGAGGACTGTAGGAGGGAGTAGAGGGGAGAACATCCCCACACACTAGCAGACGTCCGCTTATGTCACATTGGATTTAGCCCTGTGTCCACACTTCCACTGGGAATTTTAAAAATAACCTCCAATAAAATGTATTAGGAAAGAAACTAGTACTGAGGACCCCTCTTCAATTGATATAATCCCTTTAAAATGCATATATGCCACACTCTGTGTCTAGTATTTCAAACAAGCTATCCTTATACTGAGCAGTCTTATATGCAGTCTTATACTGAGTCAGAACCTTGATCCATGTAGTTCAGTATTATCTTCACTGACCAGCCAGAGCTCTTCAAAGGTTAAAACAGAGTCCTTCCCTGCCCTCCCATGCATAATTTTATACATTTCTATCGTTTCCCCCATCCCACCTTTTCTTCCTAAACTAAAGAGTCTGAACCTTGTACCTGTCATGTAGGGGCATTGTTCCATCCTCCTGTTCATTTCTGTTGCCCCCTTTTCACATTTCTCCCCATCTTTACAATATCCTTTATGAAATGCAGTGACCAGATCTGTATACAGCTTTTCAAGTGTGGTCACACCACAGGATGATGATGATGAGGATGATGATGATGATGATGATGATGATGATTTCTCACTCATGGTGGTGGTATTATTATTATTATTATTATTATTATTATTATTATTATTATTATTATTATCATTTATATACCACCCCATAGCTAAAGCTCTCTGGGCAGTTTACAAAGATTAAAACATTGAACATTAAAAACCGATATACAAAATTAAAAAGCATAAAAACACAATATCCATTTAAAACAGGTTTATAGTCAGTCATATTTTCAATCCCTTTCTTATTTCCTGACATCTCTTTTCCACTTTTCTTGTGATATGCGCTGTGGAGGCAACTGGAATATCCTAAGAATATCTGTCTCAAAGCAACAACTAATAGCTAACACATTCATAGCCCCCTCAGCTTTCTCGTGCTCTTTCAGATACCAAGCAAATTTTCACTAATGACATACCTTGCACAGTTCGTTCACATATTGTGTGTTTCTTTTTAACTGTTACCTCTCTCTAAAAACCAGCTCTTTATGTCATCGACACTGGATTTCATTAAGTTAAACGTTTTAAAAATGTAATATTGGTTCCATATGATGAAATTCATAGAACATAGGTCTGGTACTAATGGGATTAGGAAAATGAGCTCTTTTCCAATTACACAAATGCAGAGGAGATACACAGGCAATTATTACACAAGTAAGGTGACAATATTTTCACCTTCCAGAAGTTGGAGAAAATGGAAATGTTGAATGCAACATAGTCTCAAGCACACATCAGGAAGTAGGCACAACATTCTGATACACTCTGGAGTATAGAAAGAGAGAGAGATAAATATAGAGAAGTAAGTTATCCATTTATTTTTTGCCAGAAATGACCTGCATTGGCAATAAGTATTCTTTAATGAAGTAGACAAGCTCATGAATGACACCAAAGTATTGAGACTGATGAAAACTCAATCTGACTTCAGAAAGCTTTGAAGGACCTCTCTAAACTCAATGGGCAACAGAGGAGGAGTCTTTTCATTTGCTCTAGTATGGAAGAGTCAAGTGTAAAAGCCTATCCCTGCACAGTAAAAGTAGATATCATTGGTACCATTGTGGAGCCATTGGTACATATTTCCATCACTGGTGGACTTGCTCAACTCTTTTGGGTTGAGATTGAAAATGAAATTAACAAAATTACTAATCAATTAATTAGTCTTGATCCAGGTCTCCATTGTATAAATTAATGTCTTAATTTATACAATGGATTCAACATTAACTATTGGCAAAAAGATCTGATCTCATTCCTTTTTCTCACTGCTAGAAATGTTTTTGCCAACAAACTGGAAATGTGACAGTCTCCTTGATTTGAGCAATTGGTATGGAAAATGTGGAACTTGGCATTATTGGAGAAACTGACTCAGCAAGTTAGGAATTTAACAGACCAATCAGGTATTAACACATGTGAATGTGCATGGTATCATGCATTAATTTTATTGATCAAGAAGGTGATGGGTTTAAGTTTGCTCCGATGACTCATGGTGACATATGGACAGGTCTACTCAGTTCTATAAGATCTGGACAATAAAACTTCTCTCCATGTGCTTCCTTCATCTTGAGACTTTCTTTCTCTATCAGAATGTCTGGCAACGATGACATTTGTCTATGTGACTATGTGTTACATGTTTATTTCTTTAACTGGATGTATCTTTTCTGTTTTATAGATTTGGCCAAATTTATACCATTTTTATATATTCATAACAAAATCTTAAAAACAACAACACCCTTCTGAGACTGAAAACTATTTTATTCACACATGTTTGTAAGCTCCTTTGAAGTCCTCAATGGTGTAAATGTAAGATAAGAACATAAGGAAAGCCTTGTGGTATCAGAGCAAGGCCTTTCTAGTCCAGCATTCTGTAGTCAATCAGATGTTTATGGGAAAACCAGAAGCACCTTTCCACCATGTCCAGCCCAATGTATCTTGCCACCTCAAGTGAGGCAGCAACACCACCACCCTGGCCATGCCCCTCCTGGCTGCTGCACCCGCCCATTCACCCACTCACTCATTTGCTCCTTTCACTTGTGTACTCACTTTTAATTAATTATTCTAATTTCTATTTTTCAGTTAAGTATTTCTAGGCGGCTAACAGAAAGCAAGCACACAATCATATTTCAATAAATACAAAACAAAAAATTATAATTTGAACAGAAAAGCAAATCAGTTGAAAACACATCAATAACAACAACAACAACAACAACAACAACAATAATAAGGCACCCAACATTTAAAACCTACTTCAGTGAAGAACTTAAGAACTGCATTGCTAAATTCAGAGAAGGGTGCATTTGGAAGGATAATTAAGTTACTGCTATTGATTCCAAAGTACAAAATTAAGTTTAAAATGCAAACCAAACAGATCTCTCTCATTGCTCAACAGGACATGCAAGGCTAGATCAGTCTTGCCTTGAATGCTTCCACCAAATGAAAAAAAATTAAATCAGTGCTATTTCAGGTTCAGAAATTAATGATGGAAAGGAAACCTCCCACTTGCAGTGAGGTTATATTTCCCCCCTTAAATATACTTCAAAACAGACATAAACCAGAGACAAGACACAGTGCTAGATTCTGGAATAATTCCTTTGCAGTCACACAGCACCTTGCCCTTCAAATTGTCCCAATAAAGATTGATCAGTCAAGTAATGAGAGAAGTATCCAGATTTCAGTCACGGTAACTACGTACAAGTTCTCTGTCCAACTTTATTATCCAAGCCATTTTGAAGTTAAGATAGCATTACTTAAATAAGCCAAGACCTCCTGCAAATGCACATAATGAATTTATTTGTTGCATGTTTATCCAGATGTTTTGGCCTCATATTTACCCTTCATAGTCAAGTGAGAATTTGAATTTGGGGTTCCCACAACCAAACTCAATATTCTTGCTGCTACATCACACTGTTTAGGCTATAAATGCTGCCTTACCCAACTTGGTGCCCACCAAATGTTTTGACTCCAATGTTCATCATCCCAGGCCATTGGCTATGCTGGTTGGGGCTGATGGGAGTTGTAGTCCAAAACTACATTACTTTAGTGTGCCTCCCAGAGAGCATTTGTTATTGAGTGAATAAAAAATTATTATACAATTAAACAAGCAAACATCTGGAGGGCACCAGGTTGAGGAAATTTGGTTTATTTGACACCTCCTTCAGTATCTCACAAAAGGCACTTGTTTTGGGGACAGGAGTTGGTAAAGGGAAAAGTATCTATTTAACCAATTAATTGAATAAAGGCAGACAACAATTCAACTACTTGGATTGGTTGTCAGCACCATGAAAATTTTAAAAAATCTGCAGAGTTGGTGGGTTGCTGCTTTTGTTGTTTGGCTAGAGTGATATTCAGAAAAATTGATATATATATGGACGTTCATATGCAAATTCTATTCCTTTAAAAATACACCAAGGCCTAAAAGAAAAATAACCTATTTCCAGTACATTAATATCCTATGATTGGGCATAATTCATCAAGTACATATAAGTTCCTCAACTAGGGCATTGTTGGTACATTTGCACTCATCCTGCTCATTTCAATGGGGCTTAGGCAAAGGGAGTTCTCACTGCATTGTGTCCATGGAGTGTGGTCCACTGTGCCCCAATGGAATCAAAGCAGGATTAGTGCATTGTGTTGCATCCATCATTTTGAATCCTGATGTTCATGAGATACCTTCCCACTTTGACAAGTTAAGGTTGAACTCCTATCATAATTACTTGGGGAGTGAGCACCTTGTAAAACAGTCCAGAGACTTAGGCCTAATCTACACCAAGCAGGATATTGCACTATGAAAGCAGTATAAAAGTGGTATATAAAAGGCTGGAGCCACAACAATCAGGATATAGCGGTATGAAAGCGGTATATGGTATGTGTCAATGGGCCACAACAGTTGTCAGTGCACTTCAATATCGCTATAAAGCAGTATTGTAGATTCTGCCTTTTATGTACCACTTTCATACCGCTTTCATAGTGCAATATCCTGCTTGGTGTAGATGAGGCCTTAGAGCCAAACTAGACACAACACTATTCACACAATTAGCAATTGCGTGAATAGGCTCTTTGAAAGTAAATTGCAGGCTCAGGGGGCTTTATTCAGATGTGGACCCTGGCATGGTGTGGGGTCCTTTAACCTTTTGCTCCCCCTCCCTCTGCAGTCCTGACTCCAGTCACCACCACCACTCTGCACTATTTCACTTAGAAAAAAAACATTGGAAGGAACTGGAGATTTTATTCCAATGCAAATAGCAGGTGCAGTGTCCCCAATCTGTACTAGGACCACAGAGGGGAGCCAAGGGTTAAAGCTTGGCTCTGGATTGGGGCCCAGCACCTGCAATCCATTTTGGCAAACTATTCATGTGAGTGCTGTTGTGTCTAGTTTGGCCCTTACCTCTGTCATGAAGATGCATATATTCGAGTTGCATGTTCTATTCCCTAGAACTGCAGTTCTCCACCCAAACTCATGTTTTAAGGCAAGATGAAAGGAAAGCTTACTGATCAATGATATATGTAGAAGAATGAGTACAATAAATAAATAAATGATGATATGTCTATTATTGAGCCGCCTGGCCTGCACTTCACTCTCACCTTCCACATCATTAAGGGTGGCAAACGGAATGCTCTCCATGTTTGCTTTTAAGCTGCATTGATAAATCAGGTCTTGATCCCAACTTACCCACAAACACCATGTTCTGAGCATTATTTAGCATGATAAAACGCTTCTAGCAAGACTTTTGTGGCAGCATTCCAGGTTTCCTTAAGCTGAGGAGGTGAGCTTTATGGAGAGAGAGTATTATGGTGGCATTGGAACTTTAATTCATTCCAGCACTCCAGGTGTGTCTGTGCTGTGGGGCAGGGGAAGCATCCGAAGACATCCAATAGCAGCAGACCAAGGAAATGATATATATGCAAGGACTAGAACTTCACACAGCAGGAGTTGGTTTTCACTTTCTGGTGAAGAGACAAGAAAGTGTTCCATTTTGGAAGTGTCCTGACGTTTCAGCAGTGGGCATGTGAGATTACATCAGTGTGCGAGGTATGCTCCCATATCCACACCTTCTCCCTTCTTTGGATCACAGCCGGTGTCCATTTGAAATCCCTTCTTCCTTACAGCAATTTTAGTATTTTCGTTATAGTTTCTTTATTCATTCCTTCGTTAAATTTGTATCCTGCCTTGCCACTACAAGTAGTGCTCAAGGGTGCTGACAACAATAAAATATAAAACACAACATTATAATTTGAACGAAAAAGAAAATCAGAAATACATTATTGATGATGATGATGATGATAAGAAGATGATGAAGAAAAATATGGCACCCACCATTTCAAACCTACTTCAGTGAATACCTTAAGAGCCTAAAGTCTGTCTGAATAAAAACATCTTTGCCTGGTGGCAGAAGGACATCAAAGATGAAGCTGATGTGGCCTCCCTGGGAAGGGAACTCCATATCCCGGAGCAGCCACTGAGAAGGCCTTCTCTTGGGTTCCCACCAAAGTGCCTCTAGTGGTGGCAGGACAGAGAAAAGGACTTCTTCTGAGCAGAACTGGTACCATGCGTACGCAGAATTGGGCATCTGCCAAGAGCCCTCACCCCAGCAGGGGCCCATAGACAAGAACCTTTGGACTTGCTCCTTGTCTTCAGCTTTGGAACCCGCTTGTTCACTTGCCTCTCCATCTCGTCCAGGCAGCAGTGGTGATAAGAAGGAAGAGCAGTAGATGCCACTGCCTACTTGCTCACTAGCTTTCTGCCTGTGAAGGAAGAAAATAATGAGAAAGAGGATGAGGAGCAAGAGCAGCTAGTGACAATGGTGGTGAGAAGGTAGATTCACCGTGGGAGGGGACCCATTGAGAATGCATCGCCCAAGAACCCTCAAACACTTGGAAATGGCATTGCTCCTGAGGATCACCCCGAGGTTATCTCTGTTCATGTAAATGACACACAGGGGATCCCGGGAGCAGGCAGGGACGACCCCAGGACGATCCCGGGAGAAACCTTAGGTCTAGCTAAGGCCCCTGACAAGCCCATATGGGAGAAAGAGATATTTCAAATTGTCTGGTTCCAAGTCATGATAACCTGGAATTTTCCCTGGAAATGGACCAGTAGCCATTGGAACTATTGCAGCAAGTCACATCCTCCCTATAACTGGCCCTGTTCAATAGGCTGCAGCATTCTGGATTGACTGAAGTTCTCAAACACTTTTCAAGTGCAGCCCCTAGATCAAGTGGGATGTAACTCAGACATATTTCACTGTGACCAGATTTGAGACATCCAGAAACCAGCAGAGTTGGTTGGCACACTAGCCATAGCTCTGCAAACACACTCCTGGGCATCACCCAAACTTGAGCATTCAGCACATATTGAACCCCATCCAACACATGTTGAATCCCTCTTCCCTGATCTGACTTTTGACTGATCAGGAGCACCTCTGTCTTATCTGAATTAATCTTCATTTTGTTCACCCTCATTCAGTCCATCACTGACTTAGAACTTGACCAGTTTCCTTGGATTTAGAAGCAAAAGAGAGAGAGATATAGTTGGGTGTCGTCAGCATGGGTTCTTCAAGTTGCTAAAGGATCTTATTAAGTTAAGCATTATAGCTCAAACATTCTCCCACTGCTTTAGTGAGAGTGAAATTTGTTTTTAAGTTAAGTATGCCTTAGGATCATTTATTTACCTGCACAACTGTGGTCTTTTATGGAGATACCCACTGATACTACTGGGGTTGATCAAAACAAGAAGTGACATTGGCTCATTAGAACAAAATTCACAGGTTTAATAAAATGATGCCTTTGTTAAAACCAGCCAATTTTCATAGTGCAGTATGTAACATATTTATTTATTTGTTTATTATTAGTATAATAAACTGCCTTAGCTGAGGCTCTCTGGGCAGTACACAATTAAAACCATAAAATACAAGTGTCAGATAAATTTAAAACATTCAAAGTTAAAAAAGGCAATATAAAACCAGCTAAGTTAAAATCCAGAGAAAGCCTATATAAAAAGGTATGTTTTCAGGAGGTATTTAAAAGATGTTATGTTTTCCGCCTCCTGAACCACACAAGGGAGGGTTTTCCTGAGGGTGGGTACACAGAGTTACACAGAGCATCTTCTCTCTTTCTCCCTTATATCCAGCCTGAAGAAGACTGCTGTGTAGCAATGCATTTTGCATTGTGGGCATTTGGGGCTTTAACAAAGGTATAATTTTACTCTTCCCATGCAAGAATTCTAGATGGGGGGGGGGGGTCTCTTACCTATGGTCATTCAAGCTTGAATTGCTAGTGCAGGTCTCTCAATGCCATCAGTCAGCTTATTAGACCTAATGATTCTTAGCTTTCTCAAAAGATTAAGAGAATGGCGCTACAGCAGTGAGGATTCAAATTCTGCCCTTTCTATTTAAAATGTTAGCTTGGTTTCTAAACTGTCATAGTCTACTTTATTCTATGAAATTACAGATGTGTAGAACACACATCATCCTAGATATTCAATGTCTGGATATATTTCAATTTCAATTTCAATTTGAACTGTATCCACAAATTAAATATCTAGGGTGTTGTGTATTCTAAAAGTAGTCAAAAATGAAAGGATACCCAAAATAGCACATGAAAAAAACCCAAGGGCATGGGGTGGAAACGGAGATATGTCTAGGAAATTCCTTACTCTTGTAAATATTATGTTATATATTCTTTTAGATTGCCCTGAAGAAGGACTTCATAAGTCCAAAAAGCATTGGCATATACAAATAAATATTTCCAAGACATATCTTCGTTCCCACCCCTTGCACATGGCTTTTTTCACGTGTTGTGTAGTCTAGACATATTCTAGAAATATGTCTGGTTTACACGAAGCAAAGCATAAAGCCCATCAAAGAAATGTATAAAGTCCCAGTATAAAGAGGAGACAAACTTTGAAGCAATAAAAGTACTGATAAAGAAAAATTAATAGATGCATTGCCTTCCTCAGGTTGCTTTGACCTAGTATCTTAATACATAGTGGTGTTAATATCCGATAAATGTTTCCCTCCCCGTCAATGTGATCTTTGAATCATATTTAAAGCTACATTATTGGGGAGAGTTGTAGTTCTTGAAATACAGACATCTCAGCACCAGTCAAACAAACTCAACCTCCCCAGTAACTTAAATGATTGTCTTGCTTGGTGAGTTATCTGCAGGCACGTCTTTCAAGGGACTCAAAAGTGCCAGAGCTCTGCCAAGTGGAAGGATGTAATTCCAGATATGCAGCTTTCATCTTCTGGCAAAATTTCCACTTGTATTCAGTCTTGCTCCGAGGAGTGCCTAAATCTTGCCAGGAACACATAGATTGCTAATGAACTAAACTCCCCAACAGCTGTTCTGGGAATCTGCACATTTTCACCGGGAAGAAAATCTCTGTGTTTTGATCCATTTGATGGCAGTATCAAATGAAATCAGGGGAAATTGGTCCAAAATAACTAAAATGCTCAAATCATATTTGAAGGCTTGCCCTGTGAAGATGTAGCTACTTCAGCTTCTATTAATATTTACTCAGATGCTGGCCTTACTGAGTTCCGTGGGACTTAATGCAAACCAAAGTATGCATATAGCATTGCAACCTGACCTATGCATGTTTGTTTGTTTATTTAAATGCTTTGTGAATCACTTGATATCATAAGTTGTTTAGTCAGAATTTTCCACTGTTGGAAAATCCAGCCCTTTGGGGGTTTGCCAGACTTCCACAGAGTGCCCGACTCAGCCTGGATTTGCAAACCACACTTTGCCATGCATTCCCCCTGTATTTTAGGGTCTTTTAATGCTTTCTTTTTAATTTGCAGAAATGGACATTTGCACAAATTACGACTGCAATTTACATATTTTGCCCTAAGTCCCGCCACGGTTTGTATGATTTGCACAAAATGTGGCTGCAATTTGCGCACATTAGGCAAAATCAGACAGAAATTTGTGCAAATGTCTATTTCTGCAATAAAATAAAAAAATATGAGAAATCCACCAGCTGGCTTGACTCGCTGTGGACTGAGTTGGGCCAGCTGGCAGAAGACAGAACAGAGTCCGGGGAGCCGACTCGATGAAAGCCCCTCGAGTTCCACCCTCCAACTAGATTCCTCTGTCAACCCCATCTTATCCCCAGGAGAATGTGCTGAGAATTGCAGCCGCCTGCTCCTTTGCACGTTCCTCAGTTGTCAGTCCCACTGAATTGAGTGGGACATACTTCATGCTAAATGTGCATAAGAGTGCAGCTTTAGGCATACTTGGGATTAAGTCATACTGAACTTAGTGGGGCCAACTTCCACATAAACATTGAATAGGATCCTGTTCCTAGCATAATGCAGCTCTGCAGATGTGTTGATTACAACTCCCATCATTCACAGCCAATATGGCCAATCCAATATATCTGAAGGGCATCAGCTTGGAGAAGGTTGAAGTTGTAACATATCTGTGTGCCGGAGGATGTGACAATGCAAAACAGAAAAGACAAAGTCCCCAATAACTACTCAAAACAAACACACAGGGTGCAAGAGACCTAGCTGAACTGCACTAGATCAATAGGATAATTTTATACGGTGTTTATAAATAAACCACTTGACGGTACACACAATCATACCAATGTCATAACATTGAACTGGGCATGTTTAGACTGGAGAAGAGAAGATTGAGGGGAGGCATGATAGCATGATAGCACTATTCAAATACTTTAAAGGTTGTCACACAGAGGAGGGCCAGGATCTCTTCTTGATCCTCCCAGAGTGCAGGACACAGAATAGAAGGCTCAAGTTAAAGGAAGCCAGATTCCAGCTGGACATCAGGAAAAACTTCCTGACTGTTAGAGCAGTACGACAATGGAATCAGTTACCTAGGGAGGTTGTGGGCTCTCCCAAACAAGAGGCCTTCAAGAGGCAGCTGGACAACCATCTGTCAGGGATGCTTTAGGGTGGATTCCTGCATTGAGCAGGGGGTTGGACTCGATGGCCTTGTAGGTCCCTTCCAACTCTGCTATTCTATGATTCTATATCAGTCATGGAATTCTATATATTCCCGTTTTGAGACAGAACCCCAATATATTCTTTTTTTTTTTCATCAGGAAATCCTATGGACAATTCTTAAGGTACACAACACACTCAAATAATATTTTCAATGCGGTACTGGTGTATAAGCCAAAACAGCCAATTATGTTTATAGGTTAAGAGTGAGATAGTCCTTCTAAGGCCATAGCTAGACCTAAGGTTTATCCCTGGATCGTCCAGGGGTCAAACCTGTTCATCTAGGTGACACACAGGGGATCCAGTGCTCAGGCAGGGGCGAACCCTGGATGATTCCAGGATAAACCTTAGGTCTAGCTGTGGCCTAAGAGAAAACTCCAATACTGTATTGGAAAGAGAAATTATGGTTTTCTCCAACTTACTCCTCCCAAAATGAGTTAGTGTCCAGAAGCTAATCACCAAACAGACTGACCAGTACAGCAATGATTTTTTTTAATCTATTCAGGTAATGAAATAATCTTTCAGTGATATCAGTTATATTAGAGTTTGTTATTAGCATGTGTCATGTACCTTAAGAATTGTCTATCGGAGTTCCTGATGAAGACTATGTAAAGTCAGAATGGGAATATTGTGTGTGCATGTGTGGGTGCCATATACAGAGCCAGTGTAGCGTAGTGGCTAAAAGTGTTGGACTGGGAGTCGGGAGATCCGAGTTCTAGTCCTCACTTGGCCATGGAAACCCACTGGGTGACTTTGGGCCAGTCACAGACTCTCAGCCCAACCCACCTCACAGGGTTGTTGTTGTGAGGATAAAATGGAGTGGAGGAGGATTATGTATGCTGCCTTGGGAAGGAAAAAAGGTGGGATAGAAATGTAATAAATAAATAATATGGATGATATGGTTGTTATGACATTGGTATGATTGTTGTGTACCATCAAGCGGTTTATTTATAAATATTGTATTAAAAGTTGCCACTCACAAAACTCTATTGGGTGGTAACACAGACATCACTGTAATAGTGAGCTGATTAACATATGTAGGGTGATTTATTTATGTATTTATTTTAAAAATGCACATTTCAAAAGGGGCATTTCCCCCCCCCCCCCAAAAAACCCTGCAATTTTAGTACACAATTGCAAATTTGGGAATGCGCAAGCATGCTTTAAAAAATGCGCTCCCATGCGTGCTTGGGACATGTTCAGATGATTTGTGAACTGGCAGGAAATTTTCATACATCCCTACTTACCACCTTATGAGGTTGCTGGATCTGGACAACTGATGTCTTTGAGGGAAGCTTGAGTCATGATGATCATATATTCAAATGCTGGCTAATTAACCAGCATTGAACTACTGGCCTCATCCCCAGGTTCAGAGCCCCCAAACACGGGCATGTGCCAGGAGTACTCCAGAGACGACGTCCGTTTAATTCTTGGCTATTTACCTTGGAAATGAAAACAGAATTTTCTGAGCTGCAATGTGCGAAAAATGAGGGCATTGCTCTTTAAAACAGCTGAACCCTGCAAAAGAATGAAAACCCAGCAGGATCTGCAGGTGACTACATAGTGCTGAGCCAGCTAATAGCAACATTGGATAGCAGCCAACCCTTGCTGGGCTCCACTCTATTAAAAATCCATGTCACCACTCCACATCTTGAGGTGTTTCTTTAACGCCAGGGGCTCCAGTCCTCAACCTCTTACTCTGGAGTAGCTTCACCGAAGTCCATGAAAATATCCCAGAATCTGGAGACCTGACAGGTGATGTGTAGATTGCAAATTGGGTCTTGGGAAGATAAAAAGGATATGAGCATGTGCTTCTAATGGGAAATTAATGAAAGGAAATCATTCCATTTTTTCCCCTACTGACATATGGCCTGGAGGTGCTTCTTTTTTGCTAGTTTGATTTTTGGCTTAAAATCAAACCTTCTGATTTACCGTGAAATATTATAAGGCATTTAACAATGCAATCTTATGTATGTCTCTTTCAAAGGTAATAACCATCAGGCTCAATGAGACTGGTTCCCATGTAAGTGTGCATAGGATTGCACTCAGGATGGCTGCTTACGAGTTGCTAAAGAAGAGGAAATGCATCACTAAAAAAAGAGGGACAGAGGACAGTAAATTGCATAAAATGTCTATATGCTAATTTATATACATTGCATATTTGAAAATACTTACTATAAGAAGAAAAGTCAGTGGAGGCTGGTGGCTCTGATGTCAGTGGGGAGGTGAATCCCCTCCAATTAGAATTTTAAAGGAGCTATGCAAGGTGCACTTTGGATATCTCCTTTGAGTTTAAACTGAAACCCGGAGCGGATTCACTACTCCACTGACCTTAGAGCCACCAACGTCCACTGAAAACTGCCAAACATCCCACCATGGGCGAAAGTCTGTGACCAGGGGACCTATGTACCTGCTTTCCAGGTGCTAACTTCCCTCTTCTCTTAAGGTTCTTTATCTTTAAACCAGTAGTCCTTCAAATAAGGGCCACCTTCAAGTTTGAAATCTAGCAGTCCTACAAATAGAGGACTATCTTCTGCGAAGCAGGACACCTGGGGCAGTATCCAGTGCTAGCAATCTTCCAGCTTTACACATGTTGCACTAGCAGAAACCTCTACTAGTGCAACTCAGAAAACCAGACAAAACTACCATTTCCAGATAGGGACATGTCAGCGGAAGCTCCTTTCTGTGAGCTCCATAGACTAGGCCCATTTCAAAACCAGTAGTTCTGGCTATTTTCTGGTTGCACAGGCCAGCAGTAGTTTCCTATTGTGCTAGAGGTCATCACTGTTAGCACAGGGTGACCATATGAAAAGGAGGACAGGGATCCCGTATCTTTAACAGTTACATAGAAAAGGGAATTTCAGCAGGTGTCATTTGTATATATGGAGAACCTGGTGAAATTCCCTCTTCATCACCACAGTTAAAGGTGCAGGAGCTGTACTAGAGTGACCAGATTTAAAAGAGGGCAGGGCACCTGCAGCTTTAACTATGGTGATGAAGAGGGAATTTCACCAGGTTCTTCATATATACAATGACACCTGCTGAAATTTCCTTTTCAATACAATTGTTACAGATACAGGAGCCCTGTCCTCCTTTTCATATGGTCACCCTAATATTGCCCATGGCCACCCAAACTGCATTGTAAGTCTGTTCATATGGTGCATTTCTTTGAATAGAGTCCCCATCCCCCAAATTAGTTTATTTCCTGGAGCTTTTAAACCAGTAGTCTCCAGACTTTTGGAGGCCATGAGCACATTTGGCATTTAAAAAAAGTTAGGGTGACCATATGAAAAGGAGTACAGGGCTCCTGTATCTTTAACAGTTGTATCGAAAACGGAATTTCTGCAGGTGTCATTTGTATGTATGAACCTGGTGAAATTTCCTCTTCATCACCACAGTTAAAGCTGCAGGCAGGGCCGGTGCTAGCATAGAGACCACTCAGGTGGCTGCCTAGAGCACCAAGCTAAGAGGGGCACCGGGCACAGCGCAGCACTCATGCACATTGGCTGTGAGCCGGCCCAGCCCGAGGATTCACCTGGGCCTGGGTGGGCAAGATGGCGCCCCGTGCCCGCCCAGCCAAAGCGAAGCCAGGGACGCTAGCGTGGGGGTGGGGCGGCTCCACTTTCAGACTTCCGGAACACGCCCGGAAGAGAGAGAGAGAGAGAATGAGAGAATGTATGGGTGAATGGGGTGCATGGGGTCTTTGAGAGAATGCATGTGTTCATGCGTGTGTTTGTTTGGAATGAGTGATGCTGAGTGTGTGTGTGCGCGTGTGTGTGAGTTGGGGGTGTGTGATTTGGAGGTGATATTCCTATTAAATAATGCATTTTAGACCCACAGACGTTCCTTTCCAATTTGTCTGCTATAATTGGCATGACGTATTTCTTGCACTTTAAAATAAATTTAGCACTTTCAAGTTTTGTGCTTCTTATTTTTCCAGGAAACGTATGTTCTTAAAAATCAAAGTTGGCATTTTTTTGGTGTGTGTGTGTGTTTGTGTGTGTGTGTGTGTGTGTGTGAAAGTAGCTCACCTTGCCTAGGGCACAAAATAGTCTGGCACTGGCCCTGGCTGCAGGTGCCCTGCCCTCTTTTAAAATGGTCACTCTAGTATAGCTCCTGGTAGGTCTGGGCATGCCCTTTATCTCTGTCTCTCTTTGATTCCTATTTCTTTTTATTTCTTTTCTCTGCCTATTAAAGCCAATGGAGCTATTTGTCAATTGGTTTGACTACGGAGAGGAAAAATTCCCTGCCCAAAAAAGAAAAAAAAGGCTATATTAAATCTATATTTAATAGATTTACATCCTGCCCTTCAGTACATTATATTTCCATTATATTTTATTTAATGCATTTACATCCTACTCTTTCAGTACATTATAGCCATAATAGTGAGACTTATTGCAGCCTTTTTTCCTGGTGCTTTGGGGTCTCCACAATTGGAATGCACTGTGTGTGTGTGTGTGTGTCGTAACAACAGAAAAAGCAGCCTGTCCTTTTTCGTAGTGTGCTGGTGTTCTTCTGCCAATCCCCTCTCTTTTCCTTGATTTTCTGATAAAGAAACAATGTGAACAGTATGACACCCTGGAGCTTTCTTTTCTTTTCTTTTCTTTTCTTTTCTTTTCTTTTCTTTTCTTTTCTTTTCTTTTCTTTTCTTTTCTTTTCTTTTCTTTTCTCTTTCTTTCTTTTTTGCACAACTCTGTGCAAAATTAGAGTAACTCTTTAAACTCTCTCTAAAGGACAGCTGGTACCGGATTGCATTTATGAGCATGCATGTACATGAATTTGGTGCTAGTATTGTAAATTGCACTAATCATCATATGGACTGTGACTGAAATTGCAATGCAAATGAGAACCGGCAGAGTGCATCTTGTTTTTCAGCAATTGCTGTTAAACATCTCAAGCTGTCAGAGCCACATCTGCTGAGAGCTGCATAGAAAAATCTGAAGTTTCTCCCCCCACCCACATGCCCGCCACTGAAAATTGGCTATAAAAAGCCAGAAAAGCCAAAAAAAAACTAGAGAGAAAGAGAGGGGGGATAGTTTGTCAGGGGCACTGTTTAAAAGAAGCAAATGGAGCAACTATCATCACCCATCCATCTTAGATCTCATGTGATCACAGTGGCCATGTGTGCTACCAAACACAGGGCAGTCCTCTATTTGAAGGAATGTCCCGTCCATGTCCAGTTGAAAGATAAAGAACCATAAAAAGAGAAGGACATCAGGAGCCTTGACATTTCCCATCATCATCACCCAGTAGTGCCTTCATTGGCTGCCAGTCCAGGTCAGGGCCAGATTCAAAGTGCTGGTATTAACATTCAAAGCCCTAAATGGCTTGGGGCCAGGCTATCTGAAGGAACACTTCCTTCCATATGTACCTGCCCAGACCCTAAGGTCATCCTCAGGGGTCCTTATCTGTGAGACCCTGCCAAAGGAAGTGAGGCAGGTGGCTACCAGGAGGAGGGCCTTCTCTGCTGTGGCACCCCAGCCGTGGAATGAGCAACCTAAGGAGGTTTGCCTGGCACCTACACTATATTCTTTTAGATGCCAGGTGAAGACCTTTTTATTCTCCCAGTATTTTAACAGTCTATAAATTAATTTTAACTTTGCTGTTTTAAATTTGCATTTTAGCATTGCTGCTGTTTTTATCTTGGCTGTGCTTTTATATTGTATTTTATATTATGGTTTTATACTGTTGTTTTATACTTTGAATGGTCTTAATTTTGTGAACTGCCCAGAGAGCTTTGGCTATTGGGCAGTATAGAAATACAATAAATAAATAAATAAAATTAACTGAAGACTGATTCATTCTGAGGTATGTGAAGAAGTAGTTTTTTGTGTGTGCCCTGAATCTCCTGCCACTCAGTTTCATTGGATGACTCCAGGTTCTAGAATTATGAGAGGATAAAAAACATCTACTTTCTCCAGAGTTTTATCAAACTCCGTCGTGTCCATTTAGGTGGAGTCTAATTTCTGATTCATCACTGTGCCATTATCCTCCTCCTCCTCCTCCTCCTCCTCCTCCTCCTCCTCCTCCTCCTCCTCCTCCTTTCTCGCTCATGGTGGTTTTTCTAGACGGACATGATGGGCTTTGCCAAATCATGCTGTCTTCTACAGATTCACAAATTTCCTGACAATTGAGCATTCTTTAATTATGACTGCTTCCTGGATGTTGGTGTGGATGTATTTTGGTAGACCCAGTTTCTGAAGGTTTTCTGTACAGTTTTTTGATGTGATGCTGGTGACTGATGTGACGAAAGGAATAATAGTGACCTTTTCCTGTTGCCATAGTTCTTTGACTTCCATGGCTAGCGGTGTATATTTCTCTCTCTTTTCCTCTTCCTTTTCAACAACATTTTTGTCATTCCGTATTGCTAGTTCGAAGAGGTATGTGTGTTTTTCTTTTTTGTCTATGATCGTTATGTCTGGTCGGTTGCAAGGTATAGTTTTGTCAGTATGAATTGTTCTGTCCCAGTATATTTTATGATCTTTTCCCAAGATTGTTTCAGGTGAGTATATATAGTATGGTGTAGGTTGTTTGATAAGATTGAATTTGATGGCCAGTTGTTGGTGAATTATTTTTGCAGCTCTATTGTGTCTTTCCGTATAGCCCATTCCTGCCAGAATTTTACATCCTTCTGTTACAGGGTTTATTGTTTCTTGAAATTGGTGGCATCATCATCATTATTATACAGTTCTGTGGTCATACTTGAATAAAAACAGCACATTATCTGCTGTGTTTATAAAACGACCAAGAGCCACACACTAATGCATAGTGTTGAAATTATGGGGGAAATAGGAGAAATGTGAAAAGTCATGTGCACTTTATCATTTTGTTTACATGCAAGATTTAAAAGAGCGTATAGTCAGGCACAGCTGTGCAACTTTTTAGGTGCTTAGCCTGAGACCGTGGAAAAACTGGGCCTAAAGGGTAGGGCAAGATCCCAGGGCAAGGGAGGGATCATCCCTCCCTGATCCTGGGATCCCCTGTGCGTCATGTGGATGCACAGAGTCGATCCCGGAGATCACCCCGGGATTTTGCCCCATCTAGCTATAAGTCATGGTTCACATGACATGCTAAGCCATAATGTTTTGCTCAAAATGCTTTACCACAGTGGCTTAGTGTGTCATCTAAACAGGGTCAATGAAACCAACAGAGCTTAAGTATTTAACTGTGCAATTTAGTTGTATTCATTTGAAGGAGGCCTAATTTTTGCTGGCCTCTGTAATTAACATTGTGCTGGTAGCGACGTGTTTCATTTTCAAGATGCTTGGTGGTTTGTAGTGACAGCAGTTCAAATGTATTTATACTGTCCAGTCTAAAATGTGGTGGTTTCAACTTTTTAAGAGCGTGTTTTTTAAACATCATTGGTAAATGGAAATTTTGACTTGCTGCCCAGGACACCATGACAGCTTCTCCTTTACAAAAGAAACATCAACTAATAGGATAATAAATCCCTACTTTTTCTCTCTAAACAAGTGTTGCTTCAGTTAAACTTGCCATTGCTTTTCTCTTGCCGTGTGGCCAAGTTCCTCGAGATGATTGTATCTATCTAATAAAATACTTTCAGCTCATCTATCTCTACCCACATTTTACTGATTTCCATTTAAACATCATTGGCTAAAACGCTAATGTATCAAGACTGTTTTGCCTAGCAATCGTGTGATAATTTATTTTTTCAATTTGAAAGCTTTGGTGTTTATTTGAATTGCAGTGAGCTGTTTGCTGGGAAATCACACAGTGGGGAACTAGGTATTCTAATTCCACCTCCCTGGTGTTTTACATATGTTTTTCTCATAGAAGTCTGTGGACCTGAGCAAAACCCAAATTTTTGCATACGTTCAAAATTCGGCAAGATCTCAGACTTCAGGAATATAGCATCCATATGATTAAGAACAGAATAACAGTTGTGCTGTACCAGATCTATCAACTCCAGCATTCTCTTCCCACAGTGGCCAACCAAATGCCCCACTGGAAAACCCAGAAGTCGAACATGAGTACAAAACTGGCATAGAAATGTACACCGTTGATATTGAAGGTAAAATATAGCCATCATGATTACCAGCCATTGATAGACTTACTTTTTTAAATTACATTTCTTATTCTCAGTGAATTTGTCTAATCCTATTTAAAGCCATTTACTACATCCTGTTGAATTCCATGGTTTAATTGTGAAGAAGTACTTCCTTTTAATAAGGTTTTAGGGTTCTATTACACTTTTAGTGAAAATTTCAAATAATAATAATAAAAACATAACAAAGATGTGTCTCAAATAAGTCAGAATAATTGATCCCGCCTGTCCCCTACATGACAGTTCATGACCAGAACCAGCCCTACCATGAAGCAGAGTGGGGCAATCACCTCAGGCAACAGATCTTCAGGGGTGGTAGCATGGTGTTGGGAAAAGCTGCATGCCATGCAGCAGGCTGAGCCCCCTAAGTTAGCCTGCTGCCTTCAGGTGCAGTGGAAGATGCTATCCCATCATCAGTGTTGAACACAGATTCATCTGGTAGTCCACTTGGCTTTCATCCATGGAATGGGCGGTACCATTTTGTTTTTTTGCCCCAGGCAGTAAAATGTCTTGGGCTGGCCCTGTTCATGCCATGACCCCCAGGTTCAGAAGGAGAAGGTTTCCTTCCTATCCATTTTCTTATCACTCAGAGGAAAAAGCTCTTATCTCTGATCAGCAACTGATGGGGGACCCCTGGATGCCTTATCTCCCTTCCTTCCTTCCTGTTCAGAGTATCTCCCTCATCTTCTTCCTTCCTGTTGCAAACAATGGAAGAAGAATTATTTACATCAGCTCTAAGACTGGTGTAAATGTCCCTCCATGTTAGGAGTATGTTTGTGGACCAGAAGGGCTTTGGATCTGCAGGATTTATCCACACCATCCTGATCTACCCCCTTATTACCTCCCATGCCCTTGCACCTTGGAAGCTTGCAGAGACACATAAGTCTCCGTGGAAGCTGGGAGGGAGGGTTCCAAGAACGGATCTTCTTGTTTTACTGCTTCTGCTTTTTGTATCATTGCCATTTAATGGTGATTGTTTTGATTATATTATGAATGGTTATTTTAAAAACTGCAAGCTGCTATGAGTATGATGAATGGGAAAGCGAGTTATACATATTTTTTTAAATAAATATTTGACTTTGATTTTTCAACATTTTCAGATAATTGCTAACAATAATGCTTAGCAGTTATATACTACTCCATATACATAACCGGTACATCTTTGTCTCGCATCATTTGTTGGTTGTAGCATGGCCACGGGGACCTTTATGGATTTTCTGCAGGCTGCTTATTTGAGTCAGTTTTATGATGTGAAAAAGTGAAAATCTCCCCCTAACTTGGCAGCTGTGGTACATGCAACACCAGAGTTAGGGCTTCTACAGGCCAAGTGCTATAGGCAGCTGCCAGGCCCCAAGCACTCTGAGAGGGCCCAACCCCTTGCAAGGCCCTTGGCACCTGTTTTTAACCCTAAAAATACCTTAGCATTTATTTATTGTCTTTCTGATGTTGAGCACCTCTGGCAACCATCTTGGATTTGCTCTAATTCACCAGAAGTTAAGTAATTCTAGAACATTTTCTGACTGTGCAGGGGGGGGGGTGTGAGAGAGAGAGAGACAGAGACAGAGAGAGACACAGAGAGAGAAACATGGCCATCACCAGAAGTATATGGTGCTCATTTTGTGTGTGTAGTAGTGAGAGAACGTAAGAAGTGCCATGCTGGATCAGACTGAGGGTCTATCTAGTCCAGTACAACAAAAACAAGGCTGACAACTATTACCCAGAGGACCTTTTCTTCTGCCGCTCCTGGTTTGTGGAATGGCTTGCCGGGAAAGATTCGTCAACTTAACAGTCTTCCAGAATTTAAGAAAGCCATAAAGACTTATCTCTTCTGGCAGGCCTATCCAGTTGAATTTTAAGATGCCTTTTTTTAATGGTGTGCTGCTTGTAATGATGCACTGGTTTTAAACAGTTGAATTAGTTGAATAATAATAATAATAATAATAATAATAATAATAATTTATTTATTTATTTCTTGCATGCCTCTCCCTTTGGATCGAGGCGGGGAACAACATTAGAACAGGAATCAATACATCTTAAAAATTCATGATTTTACATTGATCTGGATAGGACTGCCAGAAAAGGCTAGTCTTTAAAGCTGCCTTAAAATCACACAGAGAGTTTATTTATTTATTTATTTATTTATTACATTTCTATACCGCCCAATAGCCGGAGCTCTCTGGGCGGTTCACAAAAATTAAAACCATGTCTCCAATATCATCTGTACGCCAATGATACACAACTATATCTGTCATCTCCGGAACTTTCTCCTGATGTTCATGATCGTATCTCGGCATGTCTTTCAGATATCTCAGCTTGGCTGCTTCATCGTCGCTTGAAGCTTAACATGGCAAAGACTGAATTGCTTGTTTTTCCTCCTAAACCTTCTCCTCATCTCTCATTCTCTCTTACTGTCAATGATGTTACGCTTACTCCGGTCAAGGAAGCTCGTAGCCTTGGCTTTATCTTCGACTCCTCGCTCTCCTTTATTCCTCATATTGAGGCAGTAGCTAAATCTTGTCGATTTTTCCTGTATAATATTGCCAGGATTCGATCATTTTTGTCTGTCTCTTCTGCCAAGACGCTTGTTCATGCACTGGTTATTTCACGGTTGGACTACTGCAACCTTCTTCTCTCTGGCCTTCCTTCTTCTCACATCAGCCCGTTGGTTTCTGTTCACCACTCTGCCGCAAAGATCATCTTCTTAGCACGCCGCTCCGACCATGTTACTCCGCTTCTGAAATCTCTTCATTGGCTTCCAATTCACTTCAGAATCCAATATAAACTTCTCCTGTTAACCTTCAAAGCTTTTCACGGTCTAGCTCCTTCCTATCTCTCCTCTCTCATCTCACACTATTGCCCCGCTCGTGCTCTTCGCTCCTCTGATGCCATGTTTCTCGCCTGCCCAAGGGCCTCTACTTCCCTTGCTCGGCTTCGTCCATTTTCGTCTGCTGCCCCTTACGCCTGGAACGCTCTTCCAGAACATTTGAGAACTACAAGTTCAACCACAGCTTTTAAAGCTCAACTAAAAACTTTTCTTTTTCCTAAAGCTTTTAAAACTTGATGTTGTGCAGACTTCTACTGTTACTTTCTACTGTTAGTTTTACCCTACCCTGTGCCTGCTTACCCTTCCCTGTACCTGTTGGCATTCTCTTCCCCTCCTTATTGTTTTACTATGATTTTATTAGATTGTAAGCCTATGCGGCAGAGTCTTGCTATTTACTGTTTTACTCTGTACAGCACCATGTACATTGATGGTGCTATATAAATAAATAATAATAATAATAATAATAAAGTATAAAACAACAGTATAAAACCATAATATAAAATACAATATAATTTTATATTGTATTTTATGAGATTAATTTTATGAATCTCCTCCGGTAGGCCATTCCACAATCTGGGAGCAACAGAAGAAAAGGTCCTCTGGGAAACTGATGTCAGCCTAGTTTTAGCTGACTGAAGTAAGTTCACCCCAGAGGACCTGAGTGTGCAGGGCGGACTATATGGGAGAAGGCGATTCCGCAGGTAATCTGGACCCAAACTATTTAGGGCTTTAAAGGTAATGACCAACACTTTGTACCCGGAAACTAATTGGCAGCCAGTGGAGTGATTTTAATGTTGGAGTAATATGCTCACCCCTAGATGTACCGGTGACCAGCCTGGCTGCCATATTTTGAACTAGTTGAAGTTTCCAGACTAGGCACAAAGGTAGCCCTATGTAGAACGCATTGCAGAAGTCAAGCCTTGAGGTTACCAGCACGTGCACTGCTGTCTTTAGGTCTTCTGACTCTAAGAAGGGGCGCAGCTGGCGTATCAGCCGAAGCTGATAGTAGGCACTCCTGGCTGTCGCATCTATCTGGGCTGTCATTTGGAGCGACGGATCCAGGAGCACCCCCAAACTGCGAACACAGTCTTTCAGGGGGAGTGTAGCCCCATCCAGAACTGGCTGACACACCTCCAAACCTAGGTCAGAGCCCTTGACAGCAAGCACCTCTGTTTTGTCTGGATTCAGCTTCAGTTTGTTTTTCCTCATCCAGCCCATTACCGCCTCCAAGCATTCATTCAGAGGAGACACACTATCCTTAGCTGATGCCGTTATTGAAGGCATAGAGAAATATATTTGGGTGTCATCAGCATACTGATAGCACCCCGCCCCATGCCTCCGGATGATCTCTCCCAGCGGTTTCATGTAGATGTTAAATAGCATTGGGGATAGGATGGCACCTTGTAAGCCATACAACAGCTCCTTTTTTGAGAAGCAAACAAGTATGTATTTTATTGTGTTTTTATTTGTGTTGTACCCTGCCTCGATCCAGAGGGAGAGGTGGGTAACAAATAAATAAAATTATTATTATTATTACTATTATTATTATTATTATTATTATTATTAATTATTATTATTATTATTCTGTTCACACAGTGGCCAACCAACTGTTGACCAGGGACCAACAAGCAGGACATGGTGCAACAGCACCCTCCCACCCATGTCCCCCAGCAACTGGTGCACACAGGCTTACTGCCTCAAATACTTGAGATAGCACATAACCATCAGGGCTAGTAGCCGTTGATAGCCTTCTCCTCCAGGAATTTATCCAACCCCCTTTTAAAGCCATCCAAAAAGATGACCACTGCCAAAAAATCCCACACGGAAACTGCCATGCCATTGTAGCAGCAGCTGTATTATCCAATGCCACCAATGCTCCAGGGTAACACAACAATGAAGCATTGGGGACAAAGTCATGATGGTCGAGTGCTGGAAAAAAAAAGGTAAAAAAATATAAAGGGGTCTCAGGGCAGACTTTAGGGGGACCACTGATGGGACAACAACCAACAGATAGCGCTTTGCCACATGCTCCCTCAGTTGGAGTGGCAATGTGTCCTCTTTTACAGAGGATAATATTCTATTTGAAGGGCTGAGAGCAGACTGTCCTCTATTTTGAAGGTGTTCTGTATTTGAAGAGCAGGCTAGTCCATGTCCATTTTAAAAATAAAGAACCATCAGAAGGAAGAACTGGGTCTTGAAGGTGCCCATCAACAGCATCGAGAACAGAAGACTGAGCTAGGCACACAGGTTACCTGGTCACAGTCTTCCACCCAACTGTGAGATATACTAGAATTCTAGTTAAATTATGATAAATTTGCAGTGGCATAAAATAAAATAGCATATGCAAATATCATGCCATTTATGCAAATATTATGCAAATTGGGCCCTCTTTTGTCTTCCTTTCTGGTGCTGCATTTCCTCTTTTGTGCTGGTGCATTTCGCACTTCCTCACCCTAACCCTCAGCCTTGGGTCTCTGCAATATAGGCATTAATATGTTTTGTAATTTAGTTCCATATTAGCAGTGGTACATCCCATCCTAAGCACTTACTTGCTGGCACAGTCGAGGTCTTTTGAGAAAGCCCCAGAATAAACAAAACATTCTTGGATTAGCTGGTCTATTATCCCAGCAAGGTTTAAGCAAAGACGTTTGGCTGGCTACTGTCAAGGAGGCTTGACTTCCGCTGCTTTGACTCGAGTCCAAACTGCCTCCCTTCTCTTTTCATCACATAGTCTATTAGGCATCAGCTTAAACCTTCCTAGTCAAATTTCCTTTCCCTCCCCCACCCCCAGGTCATTAACTACCTTCAAAGATTCATAGTATTTGCAAAGTAAAGGACGAAACCCGGGACCAGCCCAGCATTAATTGTGCTTCAAGTACCTTGTCCTGGGAGCTGGTGTGTGTGTGTGTGTGTGTGTGTGTGAAAGATTGTCATAAATCCTTTATGAGTATCAAAAGCTATAATTTCATTTAATACGCTACTTAACCCATTTTAACGCGTATTGCAAATTCTTGGTCTTCCCTCTCTTTCACTCTTTCCTTTCTTTCTTGAGTTGCATCAATGCATTATGTAACACTTACACTGTAAGACCTAATATTTTTTTCTTGGTAGAAATGTAGCCAAAGGAGCATGTTGTCATTGTTGCACAGTTGCCCTGAAATTTGGTGCCAAGGACGCCTACCTTTTAATCCCAGCTCTGACAGTGATTTCCCCTGTGGCCTTGAACTTCACACTTAACCGCCCCATCTGTCTATCCATCTGTAAAATGGGGCTAACAATACGTGCATCTTTCGATTTTGAAAGTTGAGTATGTTAATTAGCCAGCATGGGCAATAAGCCTTGAAGATGTTAATGAACTTCGACACACAGCTAAACATTATTGGGGCTACATAACTTTTTGTGCTCACATCATTCTGACAATTTCAGTAAAGAATGATTATTGGGTCTGTTTGTTTTTGTAATTAACCATTTATTAGGGAATGCTTAAAACTAGTTCAGTGTGACCCAGCTGTCCTCCCATCCTGCCACCTCCTGAACCCACAATCCTCTTTCCAATACCATACTATAAAGATAACAATTATAAATAATAACTGACTTACTTGTGGGGGGTTGGGGTCGGAATTGCTAAACGGATTATTGATCATTATTCCTGTTTCTTCCACAGGGATACTTGTGTTCGACTATTGTTGCAAAAACAGCAAAGGGTCTTGTAGCACCTTAAAGCCTACCAATTTATTCTGGCATATGCTTTCATGAACTACAGTTTACTAGCATCTGCATTCTGGAGAAGTGGGCCATGTTCCATGAAGGCTTATAAATGTGTTAATTTTTAAGGTACCACATGACTCTTCGTTGCTTTTATTCCTATACCTGTCTTTCTTCATCACAAAAGCTCAGAAAGTTCTTAATGGAATTGGCATGTGTTCTACTTTACAGAGCACAGTCCTCTGTTTGAAGCCTTTCTCAATTTGAAGGGCTGTCTGGTCTAAGTGCAGTTTAAAGATAAAGAACCATGAGAAGGGAGCAGCTAAGCAGGCACATAGGTCACTAGGTCATCGTCTTCCCCACTATGGTGAGATGTATTGCATTTCCATTTAAATTACCTTTGTGGAGGCTATTAGTCATATACCATAAAATGTTTGACTGACTATTTAAATTGTACTAATTATTTCTAAATTTGCATTTACACATAGAAATGGGCATATACAAATGCTATGAAAATCTGTGCCCTCTTTTTTGGTGATACATAAGAAGAGTCATGCTGGATCCGACCAAGGGTCCATCTAGTCCAGCATTCTGTTCACCCAATGGCCAACCAGCTGCCCACAAGGAACCCACAAGCAACAGCACAGTCCCACCCATGTTCCCCAGCAACTGGTGTACATAGGCTTCCCGCCTCTGAGAGTGGAGGTAGCATGTAACCATCAGGACTAGTAGCCATTGATGATAGCCTTCTCCTCCATGATACATTTCTTCTTACCTGGTGATGCATAAGTGGTCATCCTGGTTATTAAATGAACTCTGCAAATAAGGGTAGAGGAGAAAGTGCCAGGACAGAGGTAGCATATTGTGATTTAATATATATTTTAATGGGACTCCTAAGGATATATACCTCCTATCTTGATCTGGAAAAATGAATTAAGGTTGTGCTCCTATGAATAGTTACGTGGGAGTAAATCCCACTGCATTCAATGGGGTTTACTTCTGAGAAGAGGATTACATTGTAAGATTACAAATCCTATGCACCCTTATCTGAAAGTAAGCCCAACTGTATATAGTGAGACCTGTTTCCGAGTAATGTGCATACGCAAGATAGGTTTGTACTGAAAGACAGCTCAAAATCAACATTTGTGAAATTCCCAAGAAGGCTGCCAGAGACGGCAAAGCTTAACACTAATAATATTTCTAAGAGCACATCCAGGCCTCTCTAATTATAGGGACTGGAAGCATTGCAAGTTACAGTCCAGCTCTGCAAGCTCTTTCGGCACATTCTTTGCTGGTCTAGTTACTAGGGTGACCCTGTGAAAAGGAGGACAGGGCTCCTGTATCTTTAACAGTTGTATTACACTGTACTCCTTTCGTCGCCAGCTGAAGACCTTTTTATTCACTCAGTATTTTAACACTTAATTTTAACTTAAATTTAAATTATACTGTTTTAACTCTGTATTTTAACCTTATATCAATTTTGCTGCGTGGTTTTATCCTGGTTGTGCTTTTTATATTGTATTTTGTATTTGTATTTTTAACTTGTTGGTTGTTTTATGATGATTTTAATTTTTGTGAACCGCCCAGAGAGCTTCGGCTATTGGGCGGTATAAAAATGTAATAAATAAATAAATAAAATAATAAATAAAATATTGAAAGGGGAATTTCAGCAGGTGTCATTTGTATGCAAAAAGCACCTGGTGAAATTCCCTCTTCATCACAACAGTTAAAGATGCAGGAGCCCTGCCCTCTTTTGTATCTGGTCATTCTAGTATAGCTCCTGAAGTTTTAACTGTTGTGATGAAGAGGGAATTTCACCAGGTGCAGCGTGCATACAAATGGCACCTGCTGAAATTCCCCTTCAATACAACTCTTAAACATACTCCTTTTCATATGTCCTCCTTTTCATATGGTCACTCTACTAGTTACGGACCACTGCGTGGGACTGGGAGGGTCTGTAGCTCAGTGGTAGAGCACCCATTTTGCATGCAGAAAGTCCCAGTTCAATGGAGTCCAATGGAGTCCTGGTTGGCCTCACAGCTGGCTTTCCCTGGTGCCTGGTGAGCAGCTGCTCGGTAGGTGCCTGGGAAGTTTCAGATGTTTGGATCCAAAGCAGGTCGGACCAGGTCTGAAGCAGGCCAAGGCAGATTGGGGCCATTTTGGAAGCTCCAAATCAGCCTCCGAAGCGGGTTGGGGGGGGGTGTCCCTGCACAGCCCTAGTACAGAATCCATGTAAGAGCACAACACTGCCACCTGGCCAGTCCCTTAATAGAGGGGTGGGGAAACCTGTGACTCCCAAGACTTTGGGCATGTCTAGATGCGGGCTTATCTCGGGGACCGCCCCGGGATCATCCCTGTGCATCCACATGATGCACAGGGGATCCCGGGGGCAGGGAGGGATGATCCCTCCTTTTCCCCAGGATAAATGGGATGGCTTTAACCCTGACTTTTCCTTCAATCTCGGGATCATCCCAAGACCGTGGGACATGTGGGCAGCCATCTCGGTTTCTTCCCATCGCCTCGTGAGTAAACACGAGGCGCATGGAGCATTGAGCATCGGGAATAGGGGGGGGAGTGGGATTTTTTTTTAAAAAAAGCCTACCTTTTTGATGGAGTGCTCAAGTGCTCATTTTTTATTTTTTTAAAAATCCAAAATGGCGGGCACAATGTCCTCTTCCTTCCGGGATGTCACGTGCTGTGTGTGGACTGAGGGGGAGGATCTCGCAATCACCATATTGGGAGATCCTCCCCACTCTGCCGGTAGGTCTAGCCATGGCCTTTGTTGGAATAAAGCTCCCATCATCCTAGCGATGATGACTGGTGATGCGGGGAGTTGGAGTTCAGCAACATCTGGAGTGCTAAAAGTTCTCCATCCCTGCCCTAATATTCATGAAGGAAGATACTTCCTTTTTACTTATTGCATTTCTATAACCCCCGATAGCTGGAGCTCTTTGGGTAGTTCACAAAACAAAGGTGAAAAACCATAACATACATAGATGTAATAAAACAATGTAGAATCTAAAACCGACTAATGGCACAAACAGAAAAAATATTTAGACAGAAACATTGCATGTTTAGACAGAAAAAAAATCTTACATCACCCAGCATGCCCCAGGCAGTGGAGCGGTAGGACTTTTTTTCTGTCTAAACATGCATAGGATTGTGCCCTAAAACAGCCACAGAATAAAACAAAAGTAAAACTAGCTGTAGAGGATAGCAGCAGTGCAAGGACCTAGAAAATGCTAACACATATTTCAAACCAAGTCTTGGAGAAAAGAGTCTTGCTCTGGCACCAAAAAGAACACAGCATAGGCATCAGGCAAGCCTCTCTGGGAGGCTTTCTCTGGACAAAACATTCTATATCCAGGATGCCACCACTAAAAAGGCCCTCCATCTAGGAGCCACCTTTATATAACATTTCAAAAAATAACATTTCTTAAGTCTTGCCACCTAAACTCAGTAACGCAAATTCTGCCTGGGCTTCCTAATGCTAAGTCTCCGTGTTAGAATTTGTGTTTTAGAGTTTTAAATTTTGTATACTTGTTTTCATCTCAGTTTTAGAATTTCTGTAAACCGCCCAGAGAGCCCTGGCTATGGGAGCGGTATATAAGTGTAATAAATAAATAAATAAATAAATACGTTAGACAACTTCCATTACGAGGTTGCCTCAACTATGCCGACCAACTTCATATTTGAAATTCATTTTCAAGGGAGCAGCAGCTCAGAGGGGAAAGTACTCTCTACAGCTGGCAGCAAAGGTTTTCCTGCTGATCTGATTCTGAAGTTTAAAAAAAAGGAAAGAAAAGATATTATACACATACTAAAACATAAACACATTGTAAAGTGCACTTTCAGCCCAGATTCCAAACACATTGTGCACTGTGTGATTTAATGATGGATAAACTCAGAATAATGTCCCAGAGGAAGGAATTGCAAGACCTAGAATGACAGCTGCTATCATTCCAGAACCAGTAATGGCTTATAAATGAATTAATTGTCATGATTAATTACTGAATGACATGGAAATCAGATGGCTTCCCGCTGCCAAATTTGTTTTCAGTTTTGTGAGGCACAGAGTGGGATGTGCCACAGATAGTGAGTATAATAAAAAGCGGCTGGGATTTCTTGCATCAAAAAGCTGCTTCTCCCCCGGCAATGCAATCGCTCAGCAGTCACTGGGTGTTTGTTTGGGCCAGTGACTCTTTCTTTCTTTTTTAAAACTCTATTATTATTATTATTATTATTATTATTATTATTATTATTATTATTATTATTATTTTAAAATAGATTACTTTAAAAACAGGTCACTGTAAATACTAAGACGTTACTATTTTTTAGACATTGTAAACACTAAAATCTGTTACATACATTAAAAAACAATGAGACTAGTTATGTCTGTCCCATTTTGGGCTTGTTGGATTTTCCAATGCTGCTGGCTCCGTGCAGGCTTTTTCCCGAAATCTGGGAACTTTTCTTCTCCCTGTAAATAGCCATTTGCACAAATTTCAGCCGTAGTTTGTGCAAATTACACAAATCGCAATTTCTGAGGAGGAAAAAAAAGAAGAGGAAAATCCATGAGCTAGCCCAACTTGATGTGATCAAGTTGAGCAAGCTTGTGAGGAGGCAAGCTGAAGCCCAGAGGGCTGAGCCGCTGAAAGGTCGACTATGGCCTAATCCACACCAAGCAGGATATTGCACTATGAAAGCGGTATATAAGAGTCAGGAGCCACACTACTGCTTTATAGTGGTACTGAAGTGCTCTGGTAACTGTTGGGGCCCATTGACACATACAACCACTTTCATACCATTATATCCTGCTTGGTGTAGATTAGGCCAAAGACAGAGAAAGAGGCCTAATCTACACCAAGCAGGATATTGCACTACGAAAGTGGCATAAAAGCGGTATATAAAACGCAGGAGCCACACTATTGCTTTATAGCTGTATTGAAGTGCACTGACAACTGTTGGGGCCCATTGACACATACCATATACCACTTTCATACTGCTATACCCTGCTTGATGTGTCTCCTGCCTCTTCTATACCACTTTCATACCACTTTCATTGTACAATATCCTGCTTGGGGTAGACTAGGCCTATCTCCACCTTCCTCCGACATCCCTAGAATCGTCAAATATCCTTCAGCAATAAAACTTCCAGACATAAAGAGCTTTTAAACTTACAATAGAGGAAATGGATTACCATGTATCACACCTTGCTTATGATTCCAAAATCTCCAAAATGTCTCCTAAATAATATATAATGAAAAACTGCTGGGCTTTCTTGCTTCAAAAAGCTGATTCTTTCCCACCAAGCCAATCTCCTAACAGCCAGTGACTATTTTCTGAGCATTTTACAGAAATTAGGGCCAAATTTGCACAAATCATGCCAATTTGGCTGTAATTTACATGAGTTGCACAAATTTTGCCTTACTTTTTGTAAATTGCTCAGAAATTTGCACAAAATCCAGAAACACCTCCCCCCCCACCCCAAATGTGAAAAATTCCTGGAAGATCTGTGAACTGGCCCAATTCTCTTCCGATCAAGTCAGGCATCATAGTGGAAACCAAAATGATGTCTGGGGGGTGGGAGTGGGGGTGGGGGCTGAGCTCAGGAAAACTCATTGAATTCTAACTTCCAAATGGATTTCTCTGACATCCCCAGTAAAAGGACAACAAAGTAGTATTCCTATTTAAAGCATTTTTCAAGTAAAGGGCACCTGCATGCTCTCCCCAAATAAATATCAGACTGACCAAAGTTCTGCATGTGAAGAGCAGGAACGAATGATGAATGGTGAAGCCAGGAAGAATTAGTAGGGTGAGCTAACCTAGCATTCCCTCCACCCTGACCACTTTGCTCACTTGCCACACAGCAACAGTGGGCTGGTGGAAGCAAGGGAGTCACATTTATTTACATTTAAAAGATGTATAAGTTGCCATTTAGAGTAAGCTCTCCCAAGGTAGCATACAGCAAAACATAAAACCACAAAACATAATAAAATGATAGAAACTTTAATAAAACTTGTTTGGATTTATTTATTTCATTTCATTTCTATACATCCCAATAGCCGAAGCTCTATTTATTTGTGATACTTTATATATCTCTAAATATAATAAAATCCCTCAGCGGTTCACAATAAATATTAAAATGTCATTTAAAATACAATATTAAAAATGAAACATTAAACACTTTCAATTACATCAAAGCAACACAAGGTGCAGTGTGTGTGCTGTGTGTTTACACCATCTGTCAGGGATGCTTTAGAGTGGATTCCTGCATTGAGCAGGGGGTTGGACTCAATGGCTTTGTAGGCCCCTTCCAACTCTACTATTCTATGATTCTATGATTCTATGTGTGTATGTAAATAGGTTTTATACTATGTACAATATGGTATTTTTAAAGGTTTTTAAGCTTTGTAAACTGCCCAGAGATTTTTGGCTATTAGATGGCATAGAAATGTTATCAATGAAATGAAATGGGGTGGGGAGGAAGCAATGATAAAAATAGAATTAACCATTAAAACCAGACAGTATTAAAATGCCCCCAGTAGAATCTTTGCTCAATTATAGGCCAAGGTAAGGCCTATAATGATAGGGCCTGGCAGTCATCAATTGGAAGAATTCCACATGTAGGGGGGCACTACCAAGAATGCCGTATCTCTTGTGTCCACTAGCCTAATTGTTCTTAAAGGGGGGCACCCAAATACAAAATAGTAAGAAAGATGCGGGTAGAGCTACACAGAGGAATCATCTACACCAAGAAGGATATTGTACCAAGAAAGCAGTATATAAAAGGCAGAAGCCACACCAAGCAGGATATAGTGGTATGAAAATGATATATGGTATGTGTCAATGGGACCCAACAGTCATCAGTGCACTTCAAGATACCACTATAAAGCAGCAGTGTGGATCCTGCCTTTTATATACCACTTTCATACCACTTTCATAGTGCAATATCCTGCTTGGTGTAGATGAGGCCAGAGCGTTAAGAGATCATACTGAATGGGGTGAGCTCTAAAAATCAGGCAGAGAGACCTTCTGTGAGCTGAGCTGTTTTATTTTTTTATTTTTATTTATTTAAGGATTTTTATGCCACCATTCAGCCAAAAGGCTCTCACGGCGGCTTACAAAAGTATTTCTTGACAGTCCCTGCCCACAGGCTTACAATCTAAAAGACATGACACAAAAGGAAAGGGGATTGGGAGGGAGGAGGAGAAGGAGGAAAAGGAAAGCAAATTCAGGCACTACAATCTTAGTTGCAAAGTTCAGCAGTTACAGTTGACAGCAGGAGGGAGGGGGCTCTCAGCTGGAGCTGGACCCAGGCACGGTGGAGAGGTGCCTGGCTGCTGCTTCCTCCCTCACTGGTGGCCTCTGCAGAGACAGTTGGTAGCAGGAGGGAGGGGGCTCTCAGCTGGAGCTGGACCCAGGCACAGTGGAGAGGTGCCTGGCTGCTGCTTCTTCCCTCACTGGTGGCCTCTGCAGAGACAGCTGTTCTTCTCATGGAAGGCAGATACTGGGATCCAACCTTCTGTCCAGATGTTGCATTCCACAGACATGAATACAAGAAGCTACAGTGTCACATCCCTCAAGTAGGGCATGATATAGACAACCAGGTGGATGATAAAATGTCAGGCCAGGGCTGAGTATTACAAGCTACAGCCATATGTCAAAGAATCCTCTCAATGAGCTTTTCATATAGAAGTTTGAAGTCCATCTCTGAATAGATTATGCTCTTTAACCGCCTGTCACAAATACAGAACTAAAATTTACATCATGCCTTCAGTTTAACTGATAGACTAATAAAGAGCAAAAATTGTAGGGAGCTATCCCGTCTCTCCCATCACTCTCTCCTTTGGAGGAAAAAAAATGTCTTGAATATTGGAGGCTGGTAGTGCAGTAAGTGAATTCTGATGTTATTATGTCAGAGCCTGGTGATACATATCTCTTCACAATTCAAGCATTCACCACTTTAGTGGGGTATTCCTCCTCCCGCCCCCAACAGTGAAAGCTTGTAAGGGATGACCCTACCTGTCAACTTCTTCTGGATGTGGTATTAGTCTTCTTTTGATGTTTCTTTCACAGAACCATTTGGACGTATCATCTTGTGACGAGCATCAGGTTTAGGGGAACAAACTGCCTTTTGCTGATCAAGGCCACAGACCCCAAACAAACGCTCTCTCTGCCAGACATGACTGTATATAATATTGCGGAGGATCAAGAGAGCTTAGTTTCCCTAGCATGAGCAGAAGTGAAGCGTAAAAAAAAACCTGGAGTGGGGCTTTTAGTCTTTTGCTGATCGATTAGATAAAGGCCTCGCAAATCCCAGTCAGGGGTTTCTACCTTGCATTCTAAGGAAATGAGAAAGCATCTTCAGATCTGGAGATAATCAGCAGGGGTCACCTTTCAAGCAAGATGTGACTGTAAGAAGAATGGCAATAAGTGAACTGTAATATGACAAGGGTAAATGGGACGTCCGCCCTGCGTTAAAGGCATTCAGTGATCCAGCACTGGTTGGCTTTCCCTGCACCAGACATGGCCCTTCACAGCCTCAGACTCGCATTTTTCAGAGATGGTCTTTCCACAGATGCGGCCTGCTCCTGTTTTCATTCCGTAGGCCAGGCCTTACTCTAGTTGTGTCCACTGTGAAAAGCACAATTGCATGAAGGCCAAGGACCTTTACTGCCACCACTGAAGCGCTAAAAGAGCCTCCCTGTTGAAGTTCAAGATGTTTGTTTCTAGAGATGGCTAAGGATTTCATTTCAGTCCTGTTTTGATAAATATTTCACAAATTTCACAATTTTTACAAGTTTTCCCATATTCAGAACGAAATGAACTTGAGATTTAAAAAAATTGAATGTGGTAGAAATGGACAGATTTCTCATCCAGCCCCTATGATCTTACCTTTAAATCACGTCTCTGCTCTCAGGGAGGAGGATGTATGGGAAGGTAAATCCCGTGGTGGCAGCTCCAGGTGGGGGGACAGCGAGCGAGGAATGAGCTGGAGCGGAGTCGAATGGACTCCCGGTAGGCCTTGCACCTGGTTTTCAAGGGTGCCAGTCACATGGCCGACAACCAGGATCCTGTAAGGCTGACCTGCTTCAGGAGGGGGGGGGAATCTCGCTTCAGTGCCAGAGTGAGGTGGCCAAGTCCTGAAGCACCCATAGTTCAATCAGGGCCATTTTGGAGGCTCTGAAATGGCCTCCAAGGTGAGTTGGGGGCCTGTGCACAGCCCTAACTATAAGCTACATCTAAAAATATATTCTTTTATCATTAAAAAGTTATTTTATTTGCATTTTATTGTTGGCCTCCGTGAGTGCTGTTATTAGTTTAAAAGGTAGGACATAAATTTAATAACGAAAATAAATATTGTAGAAACCCTTTGTACATCCGTTTAAGGGCACCCCAAAAAGAGAGAGAAAAGAATCCCTTTGTATCTCAGAGAATTCATTGTCGCATGACCATTCCATGCCCCCCTCCATACCTGAAAAAACTGCACCTAAAAAAAGATGTGTTTCCTCTGTAACTTACATCATCCATTGTCATGTGGCTTCTTCTGTACATACAGTATGTCAGATAACAAGGCAACAATTCTCAGATAGCAAGAGCATGTGAAAAAGAGCCTTCTTGGAAGATTAAGGGTTTTGCCCTTAAAAGTGGCCTAAAAATCATTTTAATAAATTAAACATTACGAGAAAATATGCAAGAGGAAGGCCCAGGCAGCTATATCAGAGACAATCTTCTGCTCCCTAATTGTTTCTTGAGACCACCACTTGAGGTGTGCACCTTCACCCTACGTCATGGTAGGAGCATCCCTGCCGACCCCCATACATCCCAGAATGTTAATTTGCGCTTCTTTGCTGTTCCTCATAGGCTAGGAATTATGACAAGTTTCACATTATCAGTCATTTAAAACAGGCAAGGCCAGTCATGGGCTGCGGTTTAAAAATATTTATTGCAAACAACAGGGAACACTTAAGAACCATTATTCTCCATCTAGATGACATTGTGTTTAGCATCTATTTCCTCCAACTATGAAAACACGCAGCTTGTGGAAAACTGTCAGCTTTCTCGGCAACCCACATGGATTTGAAGTGACACCTCCCGGTAAGTAACTCGAAACACGGATGGCGGGATGCGGGGGTGGTAGGGGGAGAAACACCATGCCATATTCCAATGACCTGTTTTACATTACAAGGATTTTCTGTGGAAATCTGACATAAGAATGACAGTAGAGCTGCCGGGGGGGGGGGGGGATATTATGTTACACAGCACTGACTGCAGGCCTTGTTTATAGGCACTGTCGAGACCATGCATTGTTTTGTTGCAAAGGAAAAACTTAGTGAGCAAGCTAGATAGCAGCTACTATGAGAGTGTGAACAGAGAATTACCCCTTCAAACATCATCTTAACTTCCATAGTATGAACTGGGGTGTGTGTGTGTGTGTGTGTGTTTAGTGGCACAATATTGTTTCAGGGGGTGCTTCTGAAGGGATAGTATTGTATAATTAGGGATATTCCAGTAGTAGTCAGAATCACGAAAGACTTTCATTTATATCCAGAGGCTAAGTACACACCCAGGCACACATAGGATGGCCACTTCCATTGCTGAAAAAGAGGAAATGTATCACACACACTCAGGCTGGCCTTAGGGGTGGGTGAGCTGGGCAGTCACCCAGGGCATCAAGCTGAGGGGGCTGCCAAACTGAGTTGAGGGGGAGCCAAACTCAGCTGAGGGGTGTGCCAAACTGAGCTGAGGGAGAAACCAAATTCAGCCAAACTGAGCTGAGGTGGGAACCAAACTGAGTTGAAGGGTGCATCACGCTGATCTGAAGGGGGGGCATCAAGCAGAGCCAAGTTGAACTCAGGGCATGCCAACATCACACCTGCACTAGGCCCCATAAACTTTCTGGGTAGCCAGAAAGTTGACCATGGGTGGAGGCACGAAAGGCACTCCTCACCTGAGGTGCAAGTTATCTAAAGGCCAGCCCTGTTTGCACTTGCTATTTATATGTATAGATGCACATTTAGAAAGGATTTACTATAATTTCAATAGAAATACAATACATCTCACTAGAGTGGGGAAGACAGTAACCAGGTGACCTACATGCTTGCTCTGTCTGCTATCCAGTTGCTAACTGTTGAAGGCAGACTAAATGGAGTTGTGCAAATGCGCTCTTTGCCACTGCTGACATCTAAAATCCAGGGACAGTGTAGGATCCAGGAGCACTCCCAAGCCAGAAATCTGATCTTTGTAGAGGGAGTGTGACCCCATCCTGAACAGGTTGCCTCCCAATCCACGAGCCAGGCTTTGTCATGACCAAAGCACCTCTGCCTTGTCAGGATTTCATCTCTCTCTCTCTTTTTTTTTTTTTACTTCCACTCAGCTGATTATCAAACATAGGCAGCATTCAAGGATGCCAATGTTTCTTGGAGTCAAGTAACAAAGAACAATAAAGCTGAGTGTCAACAGCATATGGATGGCATCTCACTCCAAAGCTCCAGGTGACCTCTCCCAATGGTTTCATATCGATGTAAAATAAGACAACGAGAGAGAACCCTGCAGGTCACCATAGGCCAAGGGCTGTGGTGCCAGACAGTAGTCTCCAACACCACCTTCTGGACACAATTGGACAAGAAGGACTGGAACCTGTGCCTACAAAGCCTAGGCACAGCTGTGCTCCTCCAATCCAATCCCTGGTATAGGTCATCCACCAAGGTGACCAAAACAATCTCAGGCCCATAGCTTGTCAAAATGACTGTTTGAAATGGATCCAGGTAATCAGTATAATCCAAATTCACCTGGAGTTGCATGGCCACCACTCTCTCGATAGTCTTGACCAAGGAGGAATGCCTGAGACTGGCCTATCACTTCCCAAATCTGTTGAGTCAAGGAATGGTTTCTTTAATAAAGTTCACATTGCTGCCTCCTTTAAACAAGCGAGAGCATGCCCTTCCCACAAGGAGGCGTCACTCACTTCTCTTTACCATGTAGCCGGTCACATTCTGACTGATTTAATTAGCCAGGAAGGGCAAGAGTCAAGCAGACAAGTGGTAGCTTCTGCTCTCTGGACACGCTGGACACCAGCTCGAGATGCACAAGGTGAACAGAAGCCAAGCCAACTAGACAAGCCTGTGTCAAGGTTATAGCCACCTGACGTGCCCCAGTATTAGAAGCCAGATCAAGGCAAATCTGGGTGACGTTATTCTTGAAGGATGAGGCAGGTTGTTCACAGTGAATCTCTGAGGAGATCTACACCAGTGTTTATCATGTTTTTTAGTTCTTCTGATAACGTTATATGTTCTGCCGGTTTAAAACATCACGGGGCACACTCAGGCATTATAACGCTACTTACCTTTCTCCTTCCCATTATTAATTCATTAAGCCGGGACACACTGTATCTTCTAACGTTGTAAGTTTGAGTTTCCCTTCATTGGTTTGTTCAGTGATTCACCCACTTCCTCTTCTCAAACAAACGCAGCAGAAGCAGTTGATTTAGGCATCAAAAGGAAGTATCCACGCCCCCTTGAAAGCAATTGGCTGACAATCGACGATTCAAAAGTCAGTCAGATACAACAATTCTGAAGTAAGGGTCACATACGAACACTTGCAACGCTATTTAGATTCTCAATTTTAGAATTTCTGTAAACCGCCCTGAGAGCCCTGGCTATGGGAGCGGTATATAAGTGTAATAAATAAATAAATAAATAAATAAATAAATATTTAAACATTGCAATGGAAGAAATACAACGAAAGAAGGAAGGAGAATACGACGACGATAAAATGTAAGAAACATAGCGTCGTGTGCCCCAATAAGTTATCGCAACCCTTCCTTATCATTATAAACCATTAGTGTAGATCCCACCTCTGACTCTTCTGGCTCCAGCATCCTGGCAAAGAAGGCCTCACACTGTGAAGGAAAACATTGCTGGTCTATTCTGTGGGGGTGTAATGGTGGCAGAGATGTAGGCTTTCTTTGCTGCCCTCACTGCCATGGAGTGGGTCTCCAACTGCATTCGTGTCCAAGTTCAATCAGATTCATCCCAGGTTTTCTTCCAATGTCGCCTTAGCCTTCGTCTCTCCTGTATCAGGCTAAAATGAAAATGAGATCATTTAGGCTGCAGTCTTGATCCTCCTTATTCCAGAAAAATCCCCGTGATTTCAGTGGGACCATTTTGGACGAACTCAGATTGAAGGTTGCTAGTTTATTGAGTGTTCAGGTGCTCCTTCTCTTCTCTTTCCTTTTTTTCTTTTCTTTCTGCATTTTTTTTTAATTTTGAGATTTATATGTAAATAAAAAAAGGCTTTAAACTATTATTGAGGCTCCACTTAGTGCATTATTTTGACCATAAAAATTTCATTGTGTGATCAGAAACACATGTAGGGGAGTATTTAGAAGTCAGCATACATCCTAGCATGATTTTATTGGAAACATAGGTATGCCCTTCAGAGTAATTGGAACATGGAATGTGGAAATCATTTTTATAGGAAAGCAGGGATAATACCTCCAGTGGGCCAAGCTCAGGCAACCGAGCGAGTATAATATCGGGAAGCATTCAAGTTAATCGAATGAATTCCCACATCCAAGGCTGTTTGAAAACACACACTTGCAACCCAAACTGTCCATATTTATTCAGGAGCAAACCCTATTAAACTCAGAAAGATTTACTTTCAAGTAACTGTGCATAGGATTGTAACTTTGGGAAGTTATGGGTCAATGGTATATGATAGGAAATGGATTATCTTTTCTGCTTCAACTACAAAAATCCATACATTGATGATATATTTTAAACTCTCTAATATAGTTTGTGTTGATCCTCACATTATGAGCTTTATCACACCAGCATTATACTGTGCAATCACTGCGAACTGCATGCAAAGGACTCAGAAGTTTTCCACCTTATAATCTGCTTTGATTGTGAAGTACTCCCATGCATCCTGCCTTAATTGTGCAATAAAGCAAAAAGATTCACCGTATTTAGCCCCTACTTTTTGAGCGTATCTTCCGAGCCACCGCTGGGGCACAGGAGCAGTATTTTAAACAAATGCTTACATCTGTGTAAGCTTTAAAAATAAAGACACCAAAATTGGCACAGTAATACATATTAGGGAGAGCTTTAAGCATACCAAATTTGAATTGAATTGGGTCATCCATTGATTTTTTTATGGTTTTTTACATCCCCCCCCCAAACTCACTTCCTGGCATGCAAAGGATCGCTGTCGCCCGGTAGCAACAAAAACAACAACCGTGAAAGCTTAGCGCTACGGGGATAATCCAAGGGAAGCAGGTACGTGGGATGAAGCTTTATATATGCATGTATTTTCAAGCACATGTGTGTAGAATGGCCATCTGCTTAATGCAATCCTAGGCATGTATACTCAGGAGTAAGCTCCACTGTGTTCAATGAGTCTCACTCCTGGGTGAGTATGTTTGGGACAGCAGGTAAAATGCATTTATTGTGTTTCTGTCCCAGCTCTACTTCAACAGAACGTAGGGTGGGGTGGGGGAGTCATATTTCAGGTGCTCTCCCATCCTAGCACCATCAGACTCAGACCCGCTTACGTTTAGTAAGGCTGCTGCATGAGGTGCTTTAGGTCTATAGACCTGATTAAAGCATATGATCTATAGCTGATCAATTGAATTAATTTCCATACATTTACATATGAATTAAACAAGAGGCATTCTTTCTTTGTTTCTAGATGATCCGTGCACATATCCTTCCTGTAACGTTCACTCATCCAACTCAGCTGTCCAGAGGTTTCCTGCTCACTGACATGACTCTGCCCAGTTTCCTTTGCTGCCTACTTATGCCTGGACCTGGCTCTCAGAACACCTCTATGCAGCCCCTTCCCTTATTTCCTTTATTTCCCTCCTCAGAACCTGCATTTTCTAGGAAGCCTTTGGATCTTTCCCCTTGTCACTATACCTTAGTGTACCTAAGCCAAAATATGTGCAATTGAAATAATCATGTCTTCTTCCCCTGCTTGCCCATGACTCCATTTCCTTTGTTATCTTTTAATTATATATTTATTGCATTTATATCCCAGCTTTCTTCCTCCAAGGAACCCAAGACAGTATACACAATCCTCTTCCTCTCCATTTTATCCCCACAACAACAACCCTGTGAGGTAGGTTGGGCTGAGAGCCTGTGACTGGCCCAAAATCACCCAGTGAGCTTCCATGGACGAGTGGGGACTAGAACCTGGATTTCCCAACTCCCAGTCCAACACTCTAGCCACTATACCACACTGGTTCTCACTGGCTCATAGGAATAATAATAATAATAATAATAATAATAATAATAATAATAATATCATCACAGTAGTTAGCCTCTTAGAAGAGACCTTCCCTCCTGTATGAAAAAGAATGAGAGATTCTGAGATGGCACCTGCCACCCTTCGGTTTGAAACAGGTTTTTTTTTTAATAGAAAAGATATTTTTTAAAAACCTGCTGTCCTGGTTAAATAGATGGCACCATTTTAATCCAACAAAAGGTTCTGAAGCAATTACTGCAACCAATGAATGAGATGCTTTTAAAGAAACATTATTTACAGTCCTGTGCTTGAGACTGTTTCACTGGCGATGCCCGGAGCTTAGACATGCAAAGTCTGTGGACAGTCATGGAGCTACAATCTTTACCCTGAAGATGTCTATTGCATTAGGGATGGGGAGAAATCTATTCAGTTCACACTTTAATGCAAACTTTCCTCATTCTGCACTTTTGAACCAATACACAAATTGAAACTCAATGATCCTTCGAAATTCGCTCTTCTCCGAATTTATGCAGTAGAGCTCTCCAGTCAAATCAGGTGTACAAGAATGTATATATTAGGGGAAAGTGCACACAAAATCCCATATATTGGTGAATACAAAGTTCAAAACAGTCTTTTAAGAAAATAGTTTGCAGAACATGTATAGAAGGCAAAATTGTATACAAAATTGCATTAGTTGGGAGTAATATGCACAAAAATGCATGTGTGTGTGTGTGTCTGTTCTCAAAGTTCAGGATGAACCATATTTAAGATTGGTGAAATGAGAAACTGAGTGGAACCAAAACTGACCGATTTGTCCATCCCTCACTTGCACATATCTAGATAACATAAGTATCTAAAAGTGGCTTTGAGGGTTACTAATGAAATTCAAGGCAGAGAACTGGGCAACCCAACTAAGCAACATCACTGGCATTGCATCTCTGTGGGCTCTTTGACATTTTCCATCAAATGCAAGTACATTGGTTTCATACGAGGATATTAGATATCCTAATATCTAGGAAATGTCCTAACCACATGCCCCTAGTGCAGGGTCAGCACACTGGTGGTCCTCCAGATGTTTGAAACCACAGCTCCCATACTCCCTGACTATTGGCCATTCTGGCTAAGGTTTATGGGAGTTGTAGTCCAAAAGTATCTGGATTCATCTCTTAATGTTTCTTGCAGCAAAGGGCTCCCGTTCAAGTCAACCTACTAATTTACTTGCAGGGCTATTTTGGGGCTCCCTGCAGATGTGCTGGCCCCACACTTTGACTTCACTGTGTCTAATGTGCATGTGATGCATGCAATGTTTCTGCCAAAAGGTTCAAGCAGCAATTACACTCTCCAGCCTCTTCTGCCCCGAGGAGGTTTTCCATTGAAATGGGACACTCTGACTGACTTGCTTGTGCTTGTTTGGGGGGAATTCTGTAAATCCACTAGAAGCAATTTGACCTCCTTGTGAGACTGGGAAGTTTGGTTTGAGGCGTGGTCAGCCTACTGTATTGGTTTAGTTTAAAACACTAGTCTGTTTTCGTAGCATCAGCTAGAAAGGGAAGCCAGTATATGGTTACAAATATGGTGGGTGTGTTTGCATTACCAATAAAATAAGGAAAAGGAAAGACAAAATGCATCACCACAAAAGATGATAGATTGACATGAAAGGTGCACATGCTGACTTATAGGCACAGATGTAAATTTGGGACAACTTGCTATAATTTAAATGAAAATACAATACATCTCGCCTCATCATGGGAAGATTGTGACCTGCTGATCTGTGTGCCTTCTCAGTCTGTTGTCCAGGTGATTACTGTGGGTGGGCAACTTAGGAACATGAGAAGAGCCCTGCTGGATCAAGCCAAGAGTCCATCTAGTTCAGCACTCTGTTCATATAGTGGCCAACCAACTGTCGACCAGGGAACCATAAGCAGGACATGGTGCAACAGCACCCTGGAGGGAGCACAGAGCCATCATGACTAGCCATTGATAGCCTTCCCCTCCATGAATTTATCCAAACACATTTTAAAGCCATCCAAACTGGTGACCATTACCACATCTTGTGGTAGTTTAACTACGTATGTGCTGTGTAAAGAAGTGTTTCCTTTTATCTATCCCAAATCTCCCACCAATCAGCTTCATGGGATTACCTCAGGTTCTAGTATTATGAGAGAGGGAGAAAAATGTCTTCCTATCCACATTCTCCATGCCATGCATAATTTTGCACACCTCTATCACGTCTCCCCTTAGCCTCCTTTTTTTCCAAGCTGAACAATCCCAGCTGTTGTAACCTTCCGTCATAGGGGAGATGCTCCAGCCCCTTAATCATGTTAGTTGCCATTATGGCACTTTTCCAGCTCTACAGTATCTTTATTTAGGTGCAGTGACCAGAACTGTGCACAGTATTCTAAGTGTGTTCACACCATAGATTTGTATAATGGCAGTATGATACTGGCAGTTTTAGTCTCAATTCCTTTTTCTTATAATGCCTAACATGGAGTTAGCCTTCTTTACAGTGGCTGCCCAATGGGCACACTACAATGCCATCCAGCCACACTTGCCTCTCCCTTCTTATGGTTCTTTGTCTTTAAACAGGACTTGGACCTTCAAAACACTGTCCCTCGAGAGCCCTTTAAATACAGGAAGTGTCCCTTGTATGGACACTAGGGGTCCATTCTATTCCACCGTCTGCCGGTGGAATAGAAACCACTGGTGGAATGGATTTCCCCTTCCCTCTGCAGCTCAGCCCCTATGTAAGCACCATGGATCCTCCCAAGAAGATGGCTATGCTTGAAAGCAGAAGCCCCTAACAGTTCCTTCATAAACACAGATCACATATGAAAAACCAGCTGAAATAATAAATACATAAATAAGTCATGGCAGAGGCAAGATTTGAGCTAGGGCTTCATGGTCTATAGCTGAGGGCGAAACTAGATGTGATGTGGAAAAATCTATGACAGGGGGCTTCCTCACATGCATGCTCGCACTCACAGAAGTTCACAGGTTGTTTTGTCAACCTCCTGAACATCTCCCATACCTTCCCCTGGTAATTCAATTTTTTTAAAAAAAACTTCTGCTGAAATATGTTGAGATTTCCTACCATGTACAGGGTAAGTTGCATTGGAGGGCGCGGTCTCATTCAATATTATCAGAACAGAGAGGAGGAGAAGGTTTCAGTTACAGATCATGGGTCACCCCTTTCTGCCTCAGTAATGCAGCCCCATTTTGATTGCACAAGGGAAGCAGGAAGCAAACCCCAGGTAATGAAACACAATTTCCCTTAATCTAAGAGATCTCTGGGTCTCCTGATATGTTTTTCTTGGGTTAAAAGTAGCTATGGTTTGAGTACGTGTAGGAGAGAATTGGACTTGAGCCATGGTGGGGTAGAGAGGATGACCCTTCCTCTCGGCACTGTTTCACAGACACCCAAAACTGTGCTTATCCATGGGGCAGGTACAATACAGTACCTGTGTTTCCGCGTCTCCTGAACTAATAGTGGCTGAGAAGGAGGATATGAATCAGGGAAATATTGCAGGGTAAAGGATTAAACGCCCCTTCTTCCAACACTGTGGTACTAATAACATTCTCACCACCACCACCTAAAGCTGCTTTTAGGTCCACAAAAAGAATTTAAAAAGATGTTGGGAAATCCAAGTTCAAAACAGCCTCATCACATCTAATGTGGCCCTCGGTCTCTTGCCTGCTATCTAGCATTCCCTGCCACAGGCCGTTTCTACACCTGCCTTTCTCCCCAGGATCGTCCCGGGATCGTTCCTGTGCATCCAAATGCCACACAGTGGATCCCAGGAGCAGGCAGGGACAATCCCTCCATTTTCCTAGGATAACTCTTAGGTGTAGAAAGGGCCCTTTGGAACATGGCCATGATTGCTAAGCATTGCTAAGACAGAGTTTAAATCAATGGTAAGTTTACATTCAAATTGCAGAGCTAGGGTGACCACATGAAAAGGAGGACAGGGCTCCTGTATCTTTAACAGTTGTATTGAAAAGGGAAGTTCAGCAGGTGTCATTTGTATATATGGAGAACCTGGTGAAATCGCACCAGTTAAAGCTGCAGGTGCCCTGCCCTCTTTTAAATCTGGTCACCCTGCAGCTTTAACTGTTGTGATGGAGCAGGAATTTCACCAGGTTCCCCATATATACAAATGACACCTGCTGAAATTCCTTTTCTATGCAACTGTTAAAGATACAGGAGCCTTGTCCTCCTTTTCATATGGTCAGCCTACAAAAGCCAATTTAACCCTTACATGAGGAAAAAAAACCTTGATGAGCTAACAATTTAAGCTGCAATCCTATGCATGTTTAGATGGGGAAAGTCCTACAACTTCCAGCATGGCTGGCTAGGGAATGCTGGGAATTGTAGGACATTTCCACATGTAAATATGCATAGGATTGTGCCCTTAATCCCTTGAATGTGTTCAGGTATAAATTCATCTTTCATTAAAAGGAATTGAACTTATTTCCTAGTCAATGTGTTTAGAATTAGTGTGTTTATTTTGGGTTTTAAGTTTGGACATTTAAAAAAGAAGGGTGTTGCTATTTTATAACCAGGTTCCTTCATATAAATACATATACCTGACTCATTAGAACATAAGAAACTGCCTTCTACCAGGTGAGATGATTTGTCCATCAAGCCCAGTATTTCTACTCTAACTGTTAGTAGCTCTCCAAAATCTCACCTAAGGTCTTTCCTTGATCCTGTTAACTGGAGATGGAAGGGATTGAACCCTGGGGTCTTTTGCATGAAAGGCATGTACTCTGCTACTGAGCTATGGCCTAGTGATAGGGTACAATACCTTAGGGGAGCCCATACATGGGATCATCTTCTATGATCTTTGTTCCTCACAGAACATTGAGAGTTCAATCCTGCATACCTTGCTCATGTTCTATTTAAATAAACATGACATTTGTGGTCGATGTAGAGTCTACTTTACAAAGACTGTCCTGTATTTGAAGGCATCCTGTATATTTGATGGACTGTCCAGTTTAAAGAGAAAGAACCATGAGAAGGGAGAGCAGCAGGGGCCGTGAAGTTGCCCATCATCACTTAGCACCTCCTGGACAGACACAGTCTTCCCCACTATGGTCAGATGCATGGTATTTCTACTTAATTATAGTGTGCCACACACACACACACACCACACAAAATGGCATATTTATTTATTGCATTTCTATACTGCCCAATAGCCAGAGTTCTCTGGGCAGTTCACAAAAATTAAAACCATGAAGACAATTCAAAGTATAAAACAAACAACAGTATAAAAACACACACACACACACACACATATATATATATATATATATATATATATATATATATATATTAAAATTCCTAAAACAAGGCATGAATGGAGCTAATACAAACTTAGCAAGCCTAAAGCCATCCTTAAGAGCTATCACCGTGCCAATTTTCATCTCTTTAACTTTAAAAAATACGCAGATGTAAGCATTTTTAATTTTCATTAAAAAAATTCCTAAAAATCAAAGCATGAACAGATCTGATTCAAACTTGGCAAGGCTAAAGCCCCCATTAAGAGCTATCACAGTGCCAAGTTTTATCTATCTTTAAAAATGAGGGAGCTGTAAGCATTTGATTAATTTCCATTGATGAGCGGTTATCCGAAAACAGGCAGTTCTCGAACTGGTAATCCGACGGAGCGGAGTAAGGGGAGCTGCTCTGAAATCAGGGCAGAGAATCACCTCAACAAAGCTTTGGATTGACTTTCAAGGCAGAGAAGACCCATTTTGCACACCCCTAATACATACACACATAAAATAAATAAAGAGGCCTCACTGTAAACACACAGGTCTTTGTGATAACATTTCAAAAGCATGTCATCCAAAAACAAATTCTTATGATTGGCAACAGGAATGGCAATATGAAAAAACACCACCCACTGTGGATCCAAAAACCACTGGCAGTATATATAGATCCAGGGATGCATATTTATCCAGTGGTGTAAATATTTTGGATGGAGGGGTGCATTTTGACACCATGAAAACCCATTGAGAAGGAACCTTAACAAGGTTGAGATCCAGTAACATCTGATCACCCACAATGATCACATCCAATTTTGTTATTATTATTTTTTTAAAAAAATTAGACAGATTAATTTCAGCATGATGGTGTGTGTGTGTAATCAAATCTTTTTTCTTTTCTTTTTTAAAGGCTTTAGATTCTGGACAAAGTATTCTGTGCTAATAACTGGTCTTGCACTGCTGAGGTTCTCTTTGAAGTACCAAATACAGATACATGATCCCATTTAGTGACAGCCCTTTAAATTACAGGCTGCTTAAATCCACGAGAATGCTTCTCATCTGTTCCATATTTCTGCCCTGCTCCACTGTAAAACAAAGCCGCGCCCAGCGCTGTCAGCAAAAACACTGTCCCAGCCCCACCGTTCCTTTTAGAATCTGATAATAATGGCTAACGTTACCGAGAGAACTTACAGGCAAACATGTCATGCAGAGCACAGCTTGACTAAGACCAGATACAAGCCACTGGTCATAAAGGGTAAACACTTAAGACATTTAACCCAGCTGAGAGGTACTAAATGGAAGGCAACGGTCATCTGGCTTTTGAATCACCTAATTGACATGTCAGAAAATAAGCACTTTATTGACAGGTTGTGATTGCAGAGAAAAGTCATTTTTCATTTAAAGAGCCAGATACTTCCTTCTTCTTTCTGGTTGAGCCCACAGCGATTAGTGAACTCTTTGTTGTGAAGACTAAAAAGTCCTGCACTTATATATGCACATTACTTGCTGAGTTGCTTCTTCTTGCTCCCATTACAAACTTCTAAGGAGGCTAAAGCAGAGGATCCAGAGATCCAGGCGGCCGCCTTCTGGCTGGCTTCTGATGTACGTGAATAATTGCATCTCTTTTCTGCTTACCGTGTGCTGTTGTTTATACCAGACTGAAGCTGATAACTGTTTGCTTCAGATTGGAAAAATTGTGAGACCGTTGCTTATGCTGTCTACCTTTTATGCAGCCTTACAACTCAGACGTCTGGTATGAGAGGTGTAGACTTGTTTGACTGTCTTTTGGAAGCAGGGGGCAATAGCTAAACAATTACTTTTCAGTGAAGAAGTGGTTAAATTACAGCCATACCTGGATGTTGAAACCAAGAGCCATTCCTAGAATTGCATCTGCATGGGGTGAACTGTGCTGTGGTTGTTTGGTAAGGAAGGACATATACTTTGCACATGCTCAGAGTCACACTTCTTTGTGTGTTTCTTTTAAAAATTATCTCCACTAAGTTTTCTCTCTTACCTGGGGCTCTCAGCAGCGTCCTTGACAGGAACTGGTGATGTCTACAGCCTCTTAGAGCATCATCAGATGGGGGAAATACACATTTCCCTACTGTTACTTTGTCCCACAATAGGAACGAGCAGCTTCCTCTTTCTTCACACTGGGAAGAAAGAGGAAGCAGCAACAACCACATGGCCCATTCAGTGGGCATTTTTTATTGCGCAGCTTTTCCTGCACACAGTAGGAAATAGCAGCAAGTTTCTCTTCAATAAAAAAAAAACTGGATTTGCTGGGTCTTATTTTGTCGTGGAAAATAGAGCAGAAGGCGCATACAACTGTTAAAGATACAGGAGCCCTGTCCTCCTTTTCATATGGTCACCCTACAATATCAGATAGATACAGGATTTGTTAAGAGCATGTGCCAGATTTAAGAAACATACACCCCACCCACCCATCCGGTGCTCCAATGTACATGGGCAGGACTTGTGTAGGTGGGTTTATCCATTTGCCTTAACAGAAAAGGGAGCTCCACTCATACAGAATAATGCACAATGAGAGATGCCTTTCCACTGATTGGGGCCATCCTTGTGGGTAGAGGAGTGGGTGGGTGAGCTGTGAATCCATCAGAACCCTTCTCCCTCTTAGAAATCACTACATCTGGAAGATAGAATTTACATCAGCCTTCTCAGAACTGGCACCCTCCAGAAACGTTGCACTACAGTTCCAATCATTCCCAGCCAGCTTGGCCATCTGGAGGGTGCCAAGTTGGGGAAGAGTGGTTTACATGGAAGCATTTAATCCTTAGTATTCAAAACAAAATAAAAACGTATATTGGCTTTGGAAGGTCAATAAGAAGCCAGGCTTTGGAATGTTGATAAGAAATTGAAAGCAATTCATTTGGGGACAATCTGTTTCCTGCAGTTGCACACATGGCAAGTGACCGCACTGACACGCAATTGTGGACAGTTTCTATAGCAGATTAGCAGAACACTACTGAGCTGTTTATTTGTTTTCCATCACATTGACACGCACAATCACCCAATTTTCTACGTTTCTGCCCAAAGGGAATTTATTTTCAAGAATGTTCTCTGGCTTTGAGCATGCTTGATTTCATTCAGCGTCATCAGAATTTTATTTTTGCATTAATAATAATAATAATAATAATAATAATAATAATAATTGCTGTAATCGGTCAATAAGGGAAACAGTGGGTAGAAGTTTAAATATGTATGAAGTCAAGCAAACAAATGCTCTGATTTCTGGAGGGAAATCCCTTTGGACACATTTTCTCAGCTTGCATGGATCTAGCGAGGTGTTCTCAGTTCATTCGATGAATTATGAATTACATCCGTTTTGTGAAGCAGGCTGGCAGAGATGTGGAGAGCACAAGAGCACAAGTCCCACCATCCTGAATGTGTCTTGCTGAAACAAAAGTTCGAGGGTCGGTGTGGTGTAGCAATTAGCTTATTGGAAACTCAGAGAAATGCAGATTCTCTGAGAGAGCAGTGCCTGCCCATGCATTTGTGAGCTGCCAAGACAGCTACAGCTATTGGGTGGTATAAATATGCCATAAACAATACAGGAGCCTGTTTTTGCTGTACACAAAATCAATGGATACGGTCCAAAGCAAAGAAAATGGAAGAGGGAACCACAAAAGGGCTGGCCCCACATACATGGGCATCCTGGCAATGAACCAGTAAAACACATTGGTCAAATATAAATTAATATTACTTAGTAAATACAGGGCTGTTGTTCAGTAATGAACCAGTTCTTCACCTACTTGCTGACCAGTGATTCTATATGTGGTGGAGCATCAAATCTCATATCCTTCTCGCTGTATGTTGTGTCATGTGCCCATATGTGTATCCAAAAGTGTGTGGACTGGCATCTACTGGCATCTGGGTAGATAAACATGACACACCATGTCCCAGGTTTCCAGTGGACCATATGGAACTACCGCTAGAACATCTACTGCTAATTTCAGACATAACACTGAACCACAACTATCTGTCAGGGATAGTTGGACAGCTGGACAACTATCTGTCAGGGATGCTTTAGGGTGGATTCCTGCATTGAGCAGGGGGTTGGACTCGATGGCCTTGTAGGCCCCTTCCAACTCTGCTATTCTATGATTCTATGATTCTATGACCATGGGGAAAAACAAACCAAGCCACCAACAGTAACTTTGTAAATATGTAAGCATTGGAGTTCTTGTGGGAATACACCTCTAGCCTGGAGATTACAGGAGAGAGAGAAATGTTCAGTGCACAAACACTTGCTTGAGGGCTATTTTAGAACCAAGGATTCTAACCATGGTGAATTAGTTGATGGTAGGAAGCAAAGCAATTCACAAGGAACACCAATATTTGTGGTCCTCACACCATTTTTCAAGCCATAACAGCAGCAACAAAGATCCTGAAAGTTGAACTCTCTAAAAAGGGAAATGGACATTACAGTATATAAAGCTACATCAATGTGCTAATCTCACACTAGTAAACTATGAAAACAAAAGACTACAGATGAGTATAGACAGTGTACAAGCACATTGCTTGACATGAAGGAATGTACTCTCTCTGCTTCCGTTCCACAGGTCAGTGTACAATGATCTGCATGCCATAATCGGAGAGGAAGGGTCATCCCAGGGGTCATAGGTTTAGAAGGGTGCTACTTCAAAGACATTTATCTCCTTTACAAGACCATTAAGCCTCTGGTAATGGTCTATTGTCTTTCATCATCTCAACCTCTTCACCTGCTTGTTTACTTTTTGCCCGAACTTCAAAATACGAAAGACTGCATAAGCAGGTGCTTGCTTGCGCATGACTTGAATAGCCAGCACTCTGCATTATTTCATGGAAATTGTTCAGAATTCTTGATTGGGAAACTCGGTATGGAGATTTATCCTTACGTGACATAATCATTCCAGCAACTTGAATGGTTGTCAGCAGAAGTGCAGAGAAGAAGAGCAAAACCAAGATTCATGGCAGCTCTCTTCAGGCATTTAGAAAATATATTAGCTGAAGGGTTGCAGGTTGCACTGTGCCAAAACTTTCTCCCACATTTTTTTTTACTAACACCCCTCAGCTCCCCCCCACAAAAAAAAAACAGTAGGATCATCTGACTTGACTTAAGTGGGAGAGGATGTCCCATTGCGATTCTGGGCTACCTGGGCAACTACCTGGGCTACTTCCACATACCAGAGGTTTACCGCAACACCAACAAAATCACCTATCAGAGTGAAAAGAAAATCCTCAAGAGCCCTTAGGAAATCATTTATCTCTGACCTCTTCCTGGGGCAGACCATGTTAATTGGCCTTGGAGAGACTCAGAGTCCCTTAAACCTTACCAGGTAGTGATCTCATCTTACCAATGGAACTATAGACAGCCCCGCCCCTGCGCCATCATTCTATCTGGCACAGCAAACCAGGTCAAGGGTTTGAATTAAGTGGGGCCAGAAAACCAACTAGGATAGCCCCATGGTTGCCACGGAGACCATGATGCCCTGAGACACTCACAACAGGGTGGCCTCAGTGTGTATGCTGAAGTCACCCTGTAGGAGCCGGGGGCTACAAGACCACTGCCGAGACTAGCCTGGCTAGCTCAGGAAAGGAGACTGTTTGGCAGCCAGCTGTCCCATTCACCTTTCATTTAATTTCTATACCACCCAATAGAGGAAGCTCTCTGGGTGGTTCACAAAAATTAAAACCATAAGGTACAACATAATATATAAAATATGGAAGCTTAAAACCACAATATAAAAAATACAACTAGAATAAAACTGAGCAGCAATGGAGAGATTTAAAATACAGAATTAAAATAACATATGTAAAATAGAGCTAAAAGACTAGGATGCTAAAATGTTAAGATATTGGGAAAATAAAGAGGTCTTCACCAGGTGCCCAAAGGAGTACAATGCAGGTGCCAGGACAACTTCTCATTCCATAGCCGGGGTGCCACAGCAGAAAAGGCCTTCTTTCTGGTAGCCATCTGCCTCATTTCCTGTGCTAGGTGTTTCTGCAGAAGGACCCCTGAAGATAATTTTCAGGTCCAGGCAGGTACATATGGGAGGAGGCAATCCTTCAGATATACACACTGGCTGTGTTTAGACACCACAATAGTCAAGGTGGGTTAATAGTCAACTCACAGCAGGTTATTTTGCGGGTACTCCCCACATGATCAGCGAAATAACCAACCGTGAGAGGGTTATAAGCAATTGTGAGTGGATTATTAATCCACAGTGAATTGACTAAGGCCTTAGCTAGACCTAAGGTTTATCCTGGGATTGTCCTGGGGTCATCCCTGCCTGCTCCCGGGATCCCCTGTGTGTCATTTACATGAACAGGGTTGACCCCGGGACAATCCCAGGATAAACCTTAGGTCTAGCTAAGGCCTTACTCATCCCCCACTGTCCCTCCTTCTCTCAGTTCCCATCATCCCTTGCTGCTGAAAATAGAGTTCTGTTGGTTTGAGTAGAGCAGCCGCCGCTGCATTGACTGCTCTTGCCTACTGAATCTATAGCTGACGAAAATAACCAACAGTGCCCTCCATACGACATAATAACCAACGATGGCTTAAATAACCCACTTGGCACACCACTGGTTATTTGTGTGGATTATTTTTGCAAAATAACCCACCGTGGTTTAAAATAATCCCTCCACACATCACAATAACTCACAGTGGGTTATTTAACCCATTGTGGATTATTGTGCCGTCTGAATCCTGTTACTCAAAACTGGAAGACTGGTGCGTGGGGCACTTGGCTACAGGGATAGTTTGACAACAGATCACTGCAACTGCACCTCCATACCTGCTTCTGGGCTCATGTGCTGACACGAGGAGAACCCAGGAGGACAAACTTGGATTGAGGTCTGCATGCTCTCTCAGGATCAGTTTCTGGCCGGCCGCTGATTTTCCTATATATACATGTGTATGTGTGTGTATCAACATATTATTATTATTATTATTATTATTATTATTATTATTATTATTATTTATATAGCACCATCAATGTACATGGTGCTGTACAGATTATACACAGTAAATAGCAAGACCCTGCCGCATAGGCTTACAATCTAATAAAGATGTAGTAACTTGTTCTTTTTTGCTAACAAAAGCAGAGCGTTTAAGTGTGCTGCCTGCAGATGGTATCCAATGGTGTCATTTCACTTATGGATATGGTTCCATCAGCAGAACCAGGAGGAATGAATTTTGATGTAGCCCCCACATGCCCTCCATCTCTGCTCCATAGAGCTGGGAGAACTTCCAGAGCAAATTTTGTAGTGTCACAGAGGACTGTAGGAGGGAGTAGAGGGGAGAACATCCCCACACACTAGCAGACGTCCGCTTATGTCACATTGGATTTAGCCCCGTGTCCACACTTCCACTGGGAATTTAAAAAATAACCTCCAATAAAATGTATTAGGAAAAAAACTAGTACTGAGGACCCCTCTTCAACTGATATAATCCCTTTAAAATGCATATATGCCACACTCTGTGTCTAGTATTTCAAACAAGCTATCCTTATACTGAGCAGTCTTATATGCAGTCTTATACTGAGTCAGAACCTTGATCCGTGTAGTTCAGTATTATCTTCACTGACCAGACAGAGCTCTTCAAAGGTTAAAACAGAGTCCTTCCCTGTCCTCCCATGCATAATTTTATACATTTCTATCGTTTCCCCATCCCACCTTTTATTATTATTATTATTATTATTATTATTATTATTATTATTATTATTATTATTTATTTATTTATTTATATAGCACCATCAATGTACATGGTGCTGTACAGATTACACAGTAAATAGCAAGACCCTGCCGCATAGGCTTACAATCTAATAAAGTTGTAGTAAACAATAAGGAGGGAAAGAGAATGCAAACAGGCACAGGGAAGTGTAAACAGGCACCGGGTAGGGTGAAGCTAACAGTATAGAGTCAGAACAAACTCAATATTTAAAAGCTATAGGGAAAAGAAAAGTTTTTAGCTGAGTTTTAAAAGCTGTGATTGAGTTGGTAGTTCTCAAGTGTTCTGGAAGAGCGTTCCAGGCGTAAGGGGCAGCAGAAGAAAAAGGACGAAGCCGAGTAAGGGAAGTGGAGGTCCTTGGGCAGGCGAGAAGCATGGCATCAGAGGAGCGGAGAGCACGAGCGGGGCAATAGTGTGAGATGAGAGAGGAGAGATAGGCAGGAGCTAGACCGTGAAAAGCTTTGAAGGTCAACAGGAGAAGTTTATATTGGATTCTGGAGTGAATTGGGAGCCAATGAAGAGATTTCAGAAGTGGAGTGACATGGTCAGAGCGGCGGGCCAAGAAGATGATCTTAGCGGCAGAGTGGTGGACAGAGACCAGCGGACTGATGTAAGACGAAGGACGGCCAGAGAGAAGAAGGTTGCAGTAGTCCAACCGAGAGATAACCAGTGCGTGAACAAGAGTCTTGGCAGAAGAGACAGACAAAAATGGTTGAATCCTGGCAATATTATACAGGAAGAAACGACAGGATTTAGCTACTGCCTCGATATTGTTAAATACGTTGTTTTTCTTTTTCAAAACCCGTCACAAGACCCGAAATGTACATATTTCCAACTGCAAATTGTATTTGGTTCCAGAAGGTGCAAATTGAGTAAATCCATTATTTAAAAAAATCCTTGGAGGAGCAGATTTCTCACCCATCCATAACTGTAATTCCCATCATTCCAAGCTGGGGATGATGGGAGTAGCAATCCAACACATCTGGAAGGTACCAGGTTGGGGAAGGCTGAATTAGACTGAGAGCTGGTGACTGACCAAGGTCATCCAGTGAGTTTTGTGACTGAGGGAGGATTTGAACTCGGATCCTCCACATCCAAGCCTCAAATGTTATGCTCTACATCACTCTGGCTTGTGTTTTCCAATTCAAGCTTCCATTCACACAGATAAATGGAAAACCTTGACATTGCACTTCTTGCTTTCATCAAGTTATCTTTTCACATTATGCTATTTGACCAAATACTTTTGCTGTTTGTTCCCAGGGCTGGGCCAATTGAAGGGAGGTGATTGGGCTGAAGAGGCATGTCCAGCGAGGGATGTTTAGCTCTGGAATCCAGTCCCATCCCCCCGCCCCCCGCCAAGCTGAACAAGCGTCAGCTCTGGCATTTACCCCCCCCCCCCCGACTCACAGCAGGAGGCATATTTCTTCCCTGTGGTATTTTATTTTTATTTGGGACATGCAACATGCTCTTTGCCCCATCAGTAGGCGCTGCACTGTGTCAGTTGTTTGAATTTTGACAACTGCTAGCAACAGTTGTTCTTTTTTAATTTCTATGAATGTGTCCCAATATCATAGTGAGCCAAATATAACCATAACAAAAGAGGTGATATTAACTGTGTAGAACTACAGGGAAGGCAGCTTCCAGGGCTCACAGCTCCTCCTTCTGCAAAAGCAAACAAGTGTGGGGCAGGCAGGAATGCAAGATGGGTATAGCCTTACTCCCCCTCCCCCCTCCACACACCTCCCAGCCAATAGCACTGAATCAGATCAGCACATCTGGGATGGGGAACTTTGCATGGAATAACTGAATAGTAGGGAGGATTACATTTCCTTAGGAGGCTAAAATCATAGGGACACTTCCTACACTGCATTCCATTAATGTCTGGGGGTGGGGAAAACAGATGTAGAAGAATCCCCAAAGGCATATTAGTGTAATGCCTTCATCAGACCCACCAGAAGATCACACAAAATGTGCAAGCTTTTGAGAACTCCAGATCTCTTCATCGGGTATTTTGTTGTTGCTGGGTATGTTTTTTTAAAGAAAGAGACAGAGAGGGTGGGGGAAGGCAGGGGAAAAGTAGACTTTAGCTAAGACCAGATTTATACCAAACAGGATATAACACTTTGAAAGCAGTTTGAAAACGATTTATGGTATGTGTCAATGGGCCCCAACAGTTGTCAGTGCACTTCAATACCATTATAAAGCTGAAGTGTAGGAGCTCCATCAGATGAGTATTTTATTGGATTTTTCCAGGTCCCTCTCATGACGACATCTGCTTCCTGCACACCTTCCACCACTTCTGGCCTTCCTCGCACTGGGAAAAGCACACCCACCCAGAAAGTCCGATCTATGTTTTAAAATGGACGTTGCCGCTATCTCCTGCTGTGTGCAGGAGAAGCAGTGTGATCAGAACAGCCCACTGAAAGGGCCATGTGCTTGTTGTTTACTTCCTCTTTTGAAAGAGGAAGAATCAAGAAATGAAAGTGGGGCTGGAGAAGCGACAGTAGGGAAGTGTGATTTCCCCCCTTCTGATGGAGCTCTAGATCCTTCCTAAGTCATGGTGTCTGCATGATACATGACCACTGTAAGGTACCATGACTTCAACAACAAGTCAAGCTTTCTCCCCCACCTTTTTCTGCACCCCACCCTAGCATGCATTTTGCCTGATGAAAAATCTGTATATCTCGAAAGCTTGCACATTTTGTGTAATCTTTTGGTTGGCCTAATCAAGGTACTACACTAAAATGGATACCTGGATTTTGTTAATGGCCAACACAGCTACCTTTGCTTTAAATGTAGAAAAATGGCCAGAAAATGGTTGAATACACACACGTCTTTGTAACATTGGAAGAGTCAAGTAAAAGACATGGGATCTTTACTGGAATTTAGGTTGTAAATGTTGGAAAAGAACAGTGAGCTGACATGTTTCTTACGGTTTAAGATCCTTCAAGCTGATTAACACAGCCATGGGGTTCCTTCCATAAGAATGGCAGGCACACCCAAAGGCATACAGCTGGAGTCTTCACATGGTACAGATAAAATCTGGCCAGCTTGCCTTCAAAGATTGCATCCTCGGGAAAGACAATGCACAATTTCCCATGTTTTTGGCACAAGTGCGTATCTTGGTTTGGAATAAACAGGCTTTCAGGATACACAAAATTATTGCATATGTGAGCTCTCAGGGCACAAATTATTAACTAATGTATAGAGCATGCTTGGTCAGTGTTCAGATCCCTAACGGTGAAGTCAGCTTTCTCTTAATTCAAGCATCCTTAGGGGTGTGTGTGTGTGTGTGTGTGTGTAAATTCATGAAGCAGCTGCATCAAATAACAAGTTATTTTTCCACTAGAACTGGCTGAGCCATTCTCAACACGGATTCGATTGTCAGAAGAACTCTTCTGCACACAAACTCTGGTTGACAAATAACTGTTTTGTTTACTTTGAACAAGGCCCAGCTGTACTTAGACAGTTGTTGTTTCTTACTAACAGGCTGTTTCTGTAGCTTCAAGTCGAAGACTTTTAATATAGATCAGCCTTCCTCAACCTGGGGCGCTCCAGATGTGTTGGACTACAACTCCCAGAATGCCCGGCTGGGGCATTCTGGGAGATGCAGTCCAACACATCTGGAGCGCCCCAGGTTGAGGAAGGCTGATATAGATGATTATAAGTACAACATGGCAAAATGACTTAAATCCATATCCAAATGTTTGAAGTACACGTCTGAACTTCTGTTTGTCTTGAACCTGGTTTTGGGTGGCCATGTGTTCTACGTGTTAGAGGACAGTCCTCCATTTGATAGGCTGTCCAGCTCTAGTCCAAACCTGGTTTAAAGAGAAAGAACCATACAAAGGGAGAGAAGAGGCCTTGAAATTGCCCATCAACTCTCTGTTATTTATTTATTCCATTTCTATACCTCCCAATAGCTGAAACTCTTTGGGCAATTCACACAAATAAAAGCGTAAGATACAGCATAATGCAGTATTTAGCACCCTAACAGTAGACTGAGTAGGCACATAGGTTAACTGGTCTCAATTTTCCCAGTACAGTATTATGCATTATATATTTCTATTTAAATTGTAGGAATCTAACTTTGCATCTATAATATAAATTGGCACATGCATATTTAATGCAAATTTGTGTCCTCTTTTTTTGATGGTACATTTCCTCTTTTATTTATTTATTTATTTATTTATTTATTTATTTATTACATTTCTATACCGCCCAATAGCCGAAGCTCTCTGGGCGGTTCACAAAAATTAAAACCACAGTAAAACACCCAACAGGTTAAAACACAATTACGAAATACAGTATAAAAAGCGCAACCAGGATAAAACCACACAGCAAAGTTGATATAGGATTAAAATACAGAGTTAAAACAGTAAAATTTAAATTTAAGTTAAAATTAAGTGTTAAAATACTGAGTGAATAAAAAGGTCTTCGGCTGGCGACGAAAGGACCTCTCTGGGGAGCTCGTTCCACAACCGGGGTGCCACAGCGGAGAAACAATGCGTGATTGGCTACCTCACCTGATTTACATGACACAGGGTACCTATGGATGACACACTTATTCAGAAGACTGTGGGAAATTATAACACTTATAACCCATGCAGTAGCAGTGTTTGAATGACAGCAGGGAATGGTTGGGCCGCTGGACAGATGCTGCATGCATATCGGCTAACAGCTTTTTAAATGTTACAGCACCCACACAAATAACTACTTTTTTGTCAGCTACCACATTGCCATTTTCACATATAAATTTACCATTGGTTGCTTTCCAATAATATTTATTTATTTATTTTGTTTATTTATTTATTACATTTTTATACTGCCCACTAGCTGAAGCTCTCTGGGCGGTTCACAAAAATTAAAACCATAATAAAACAACCAAAATGTTAAAAGCAAAATTATAAAATACAGTATAAAAAGCACAACCAGGATAAAACCATGCAGCAAAATTGATATAAGATTAAAACACAGAGTAAGAACAGTAAAATTTAAATTTAAGTTAAAATTAAGTGTTAAAATACTGGGAGAATAACACGCCCATGCAGTAAATGGGTGGCACAGAGAACTGATTCTTTTGTCCTGGGTATCAATGCCAGCCTTCACCAACATGGGGCCTTCCAGATGTGTTGGACTACAACTCCCAGAATCCCATATGGCTAGGGGATTCTGGGACTTGTAGTTTAACAATCTGGAGGGCACCAGTTTGGGGACAGCTGATCTATGCACTGTGTGAACTGGTGCAACAGAGCAACAATACAACTCACTAAACCATACGGGTGGACTTACCCATATGGGTGGCATTATGAAGCTCTGCAATTCATAAATGACATTATATGCCTTAGAAAAATCTGAAGTGGATTAATCTGAGTGTGATTATTCCCTGGTGCATTTTTAGTCTGCTTCCAATGTAATGGTTTTTCCAGTTTAATTGTCTAATATACTTAGGGCAAATCTTGTTTCTAGGCTGTGTCCTGCCTTTTTGTCCTTTCCCCCTTCAGTTATGTCGAAATGTGGCCTTTCTGGAGTATGCACTGATGCAGAAGGAGGAGAAGTGTGGCAGGCGCTGGCTGCCCTCCCCCTGACAGCCTCACACACCATTGAGTGAAAGCCAAGCAGATCTGTAGTGGGCTGATTTTGCCCATCAAGCCCCTTTGGATGGAAATCTGCCCTCTGCAGCCACTGTAGCTCCTCTGTCTTTCATTGCCACACTACCGGCCACTACCACAGCTGCCATTTTTTATTTCATGCTCATGAATGTGTATCTCTCTCTAGAATGCTCATAAGGCACAACAGCTAAACAGCTAGAAGTTGCAATGACTGACTATACACCACTCCTGAATATCCAGAAATTATGTGTTCCATAGACGACATTAGGGATGTATGACAATTTTGTTTTTGCGAGCATGCCCTGTTTTAAGCTCCAAAAGTGAGCACTGAAGATTTTCACAAATGGTCAAACACCTCCATGCGATCATCTCATTACTGATTCCCAGTTTGATTTGTGCAAATTCCCTAATTTGTGCAACGACCCTCAATAGACTTTAGTCTATGGAGGAAATTTGCAGAAATTTCAGGAGATTTGCGCAAATCTCCTGTTGAAACACTGGTTGATTTGCACATATATCGCATTTGCAAAAACCTGAGCAGGAATCAGGCAGAAAGACAAGCAGCAAGATGATGTCTGGAGAATCTTAGCGATCTTAAACATCACTTGTCCGCCCATTCCTAGAAGTTATCCTTCTGGCATTAATGTTCTTTCCTCAAGCCGGGTTCCCATACTCATGCTCTATGGCTCTTACCAGTTTCTGCCTATTATGCTTCAGGCTCAGCATGGAGAGGTGGCATGTGGGGGGGGGGATACTTCAGTGTGGGCATATAGGATTTACCCTCATGTGTGTTCTTACTGCCTGGTAGCTGCCCTCTCCTATTCCCCTATATTTTTACAATCTTCTGGCTGTGATATATCTCCCCCTAGTAGATTAGAAGCCCAGCAGACATTTTGGCCTGGTTTGAAAGAATCCTATGACCAGTTCCGTACATCCAAGGGAACTTTGGACTCGAGTTTCTCAAACAACGCTCCACTTCCCCAACTGTTTTTTGAAGCTAAGAGGACATTCAGAACCAGCCTGTGATATAGCCATGTGTGTGTGTGTGTGTGTGTTTAAGATCCCTTTGGGTGCGCCCAACCCTTGGGTGCACCTAGAATAGCTTTTTAGAGGATTCCAGTCACTAGCTTTTTGGTCCAAATGACAAATGGTTTCCCTGATTAAGAAAAAGTGGTCTCGTTATAAAGCAGCCATCCACCCATAACTGGTCAACATGCATTCCCTGATGATTCAAAGGAACACTTCCTCCCATGTATTCCCTCCTACCCATGCATCAAGGCAGAGGCAGGCAACTCGTGGCCCATGGACCACATCACTGGTCTTCATGCAGCCTTCAACATTGTCATAAGCATCTGACGACTTTATTGTCACCCCAGCATCTTTCTCATACCAGATGGTGTGTGTTCTGCATGTGTGTGTGTGTGTGTGTGTGTGTGTGAGAGAGAGAGAGAGAGAGAGAGAGAGAGAGAGAGAGAGGTATTGATGATCTTAACCATCATCAACATGCCATTCCCCTTTTAATTCCATCCTCCCTCTCTCTTTAGATCATCACCCCCCACACACTGTTTCCCTCTTTCTCTTCTTAGATCCTTAAGAAAGAAAAAGAAACAGTGTGGGGCTGGAGAGAGAGAAAACATGTGTGTATGTGGACAGGTGAGAGGGACTTTGGTCTCACCTACCACCGCCATGAAGCCTTGAAGATGACCTCTGAGGGAACACAGCCTTTGGCAGAAAAAAATATATTGTTCACTCCTGCATTAAGAAGCTCTCCTGCAAATTCCTTTCCCATTTGAAGTGAAGTGGGCTGGCCATAGGTCTTCAGCCTTCCCGGTGGTAGCATTTCCATTTTGGAACTGTCTGACCAGGGAACTTCACTGTGTACCTTTCCTATTGGCCTTCAGGCAGCAATTGAAAAACTTTTTATCAAAATCTTCTGGCTGGATTCCTGTCCTCATAGTTTTATTTTATTTTGTATATGGCATTTGATTGCATTTTTCTGTGAACTGCTCAGAGACAATACCTCTGGAGCGGTCTATTAATTTAACAAATACCCGCTAGAGGGAACTGATGGCACTGATCCCTACAGATGATGATGATGATGATGATGATGATGATGATGATGATGATGATGATGATTTTATTTCAATACAGTCTCGTAGCCGAAGCTCTCCAGGAGGTTTACAGCTGATCTGAGAGAAGCATTTCTGTTCTTCCCCAAGCCCTGGTATTTTCCATTGGGAATTCATGTTGGTCCTTGCTCTTGCAAGCCCCCACACTGACCCCACCAATTTGGCACTGAGAGTACAATGTAAAGTATGAAGACTGAGGGGAAAGGATGCTTTGTGGATTTGGCAAGCACATTTAGCTGATCAAATATGGAATGTGACACACAACTGTGAAGGGCCACTTTAAGCCATGACGATACAGCCAAAAATGCATGCTGGCTGTTCTTTCTAATGATGATGGCTACGTAGGGAGATATTTAGGGCTGGGCACTTGCTGGCAAAGAGACCCAAGACAAGACTCAACTTGATTAGGACTATCACAACAAAAATGGACCAAGCATCTCTTGGCCAGGCTCTCCCACAGCTATCTGTAGCATAACACTGAATCTTTTATTGTCTACTGATGGCTTCTGAAATAGTTGACTTTATGGGTACAAAAATGTGGATGGACTGAATTTTTATTGTGGATGGATCACTGTTAGATCAATATATTTTCCCTGGTTGCCCACACTAAAATCAAAGGAAGTTTCAACAATGATTTTGGAAAGAAAAGAAAAAAAATGAGTGGATTGCATACTATGGCCCTGCTCAGACAACATGCTAAGCCATGGTTAGGCCACTAACCCTTTTGCAGCAAATGCTTAGTGAGCACGTTTAAACCATGGGTGTATACCCACCGTGATTAGGAATGGTTTACATGGCATGCTTAGCCATAATATTTAGCTGAACCACCATGCTTAGTGTGTTGTAGGCCCAGTTTACAACTTAATGAAATCTGTTTTCTTGATTAACCAGTATCCAAATATTTGTTGAGCACAAATACGTACATTAATACATGTTTTAAAATGGCTGAAGTATATTTATACAAGTCTATTAATAGGACAATCCTCAAAGGTAAGTTATTGAACTTATTGAGTCCAACGGGATTTCCTCTCAGGTAAATGTGTTGTAGCCTAACACTGCAATCCTATATATGTATACTAATAAGTACATCCCATTGAGTTCAATGGGGCATACTTACAGGTACATGGGTTGTAGGATTGCACTCTAAATGTGTTAAATACACATAATTAGAGAGCTTCAGCAATTGGGTGGTATAAAAATGCAATAAAAAAAAATGTATACATGAAAAGGGTGTTTTGTTTTTGGCTATCTCCCTTCCTTACCAGTGGGATTTTATGGCATACAAGATGCATGATCCAACAACCCTGCAAAATGAAAACATAACCCCAAAATCCAATCCCAAAACCCAAGCCCATTAATGATTAATCTAATAGTACACTCATGATTAGTCTACCACACTCTCTTAAATATAGTATCCACATACAAGTGCATAATAGAAATTGAACAAAATCTAACAAGAGCACTTTTCAAGATATAAGCAATCTTTAAAGCAACAATTCCAGCTTTTAAGTTGTGTGGACTACCAGTCAAAAACCCCAAATTTAGTCATAGAACTAACTCAACATGTGCCCCCAGCGCCTGCCACACTTCCTTGTGCCCCCAGAAATGCCTGCTGCCTGCCTTCCCCCTGGGGTGCTGCTGTGGTGGGGCATCTGCCGGGACTGACTCCCCCATTCTAGATCTATGGTGTATCTCTGCCTGGCTCTCTGCCTGCCTGAGCGGAGCGGACTATAGGCGGAGCGGACCCGATCCGGAAGTTGCAGATCTGGAAGAGAAGCGGATCGGGGGGTCTGTGCACACCCCTAGTCAGAAGTGTTTGGCATTTTCCATTGGATCAAGTGGCCATCTAAGATTTAACAGGTTTGCAAAACCTTTGCTTTAACACTCCTGATAAGATCATGTTTACTTCTGCAAACAAATTCTACAAATTTGGAACTGCTTGACTTGCAAATTATTAGTTTGCAGCTTGCCTATATCTGAAAAAGATCTATTCCATTAACTTGACAGCTTTTAAGTTGTGTGGGCTACTAGATCAACCCCAAGTGGCTACAGCCTTTACCAGATCACTTTAATTTCTACAGAACTGATTGTACAATGGTCTATTTTTGTGCTTATTTGCAAGGCTAGGGTGTTTTAATAACTGAATATATAATATAATAATTGTTTGAAACTATTGAATATTAATAATTGACCATTTAACATTGATATAACTATTTTACAGTTGAAATCAGAAGCTTGCATATTCTGTACTGAAAAGTTTGGATGTTAAAAGATATCACCTTTTGCAACTCTTGGACCAACAAGCATGTATTTCTCACACACTCCTATAACAGAATCCAAGTAGCACTTACTCTAGTTCAAGGGAAGGCCACATGGTGCACTAATGTGTCTCCAGACACCTTTCTTGGTATCTACCAAGGCACCCTACTCCTCTCAATATTTTTATGATTTTAGCTTAACATCTGTAATTTGGTTGAAAGCATTATTAAACACAAAATTAGTAAGCATATAGAAGGACAAGCCCTGCTGAAAAAGAATCAACAGGGCTTCTGCAAAAGTAAGTCCTGTTTCACTAACCTTTTAGAATTCTTTCAGAGTGTCAATAAAGATGTAGGCAGGGGTGATCTGGTCAGCATTGTTTACTTGGACTTCCAAAAGGTTTTTGACCAAGTCCCTCACCAAAGCCTCCTGAGCAAACTGAGCAGTCACTGGTTAAAGAACAGAAAGCAGAGAATGGGAATAAATGGTGTTCTCTCAATGGAGGGGTGTGAATAGCAGGGTCCCACAGGGATCTGTATTGGAACCAATGCTTTTTAAGTTGTTCATAAATTATCTGGAATTAGGAGTCAGCAGTGATTTGGCCAAGTTTGCCAACAATACCAAATTATTTAAGGTGTTGAAAACAAAAGTTGAGTTTTTATATTGTATTTTATAGTGTGGTTTTATACTGTTGTTTTATACTTTGAATGTTTTTAATTTTTGTGAACCGGCTATTGGGCGGTATAGAAATTAAATAAATAAATAAATAAATAAATAAATAAATAAATAAATGGGATTGTGAGGCATGCCAAAAGTATGACTCCAAGCTGGGAGAATGGCCATCTAAATGGCAAATGCAGTTCAATGTAGGCAAGTGTAAAATGCTGTATGTTGGGGCCAAAAATTCCAGCTTCAAGTATAACCTGATGGGATCTGAACTAGCTGTGACTGACCAAGAAAGAGATTTTGGGGTTGTTGTGAGTGACAGCTCAATGAACATGTGAACCCACTGTACAGCTCCTGTAAAAAAAAAAAAATTAAAAAGGCAAACTTCATGTTATGTTTAAATTGTTGGGATGGAGAGAAAGTTGCTACAGAGAGTATTGCTGTATTACAGGGGAAATCACTTATTCATGTGATTGGGCTGCATGTTTTTTGTTTGAATCATTCAGCACTGAGCAGGGAACTACAGATCCTGGAATTAAGCTAAAAAGGGCGTTGGATAAAAATACATAAGGAAGGCAGGAAAAGAGGTGGTCTTGGTGGAGATTTCTAAGATAATTTTCCTCTCTTAAATTAGTCTACAAGAACTCATCATTGCAATGGGGCAGGTGTGAATGCCCAAGTCTTGGAAGATGACACAGGGCATTAAAAATAATCCTTTTACAAAGAACATAAAATGGAATGAAAAAGAAAAGGGTTGTCATCACCAATGAAGTCATGACCACTAGCCAATGGGGTGGATGCAAAAATGTTGTTCTGTGAACAGAAATTATCTTTCTGTTTGTGGAAGGGGCTCTGGTCTAGCGGAGGCTCCCACTGGAGTAAGAGGGGAGTTGATTTTGGCTAACTCTCCTCTCCCCTCCACCAGCCTACAGAACCACCTTCCATGCTGTTCTGGAATGCCTCCCAACCCACTGGAGCGGATTTGGGTGGAGGGTATGGGAGGAAGGAGGAAACGGCGAAAGTTAACTCCCCCTCTTCTTCCATAGGCCCTTGTGCAAGGACTTCATTCCACACTGCAGAAGAAGAAATGTGGAATCACAGTGACAAAAATATTACAGCATGAGAAGTGCCAGGAAAATGCAAGAAATGTGCTAATGGAGTGTGTACGACTGTTTGGATCTCCTTCAACAAATGATGAACAGCTTGGTTACTCAGTTGTTGCCAAATGTGATGTCATTTCAGAACCAGCCAATGACCTTTTTGATTTGCCTGGGCTTTTAGATCTGTAAATAGGCTATGTTCCTTTTTCTTGACAATTTTCATGTATTTCATGTATGTTTTTTTTCCCAAAGCATGCGCTTTTTTGAAATGCACACATTCTTCCTCTATTGATAGAAGCATGTTTATGCACATTTTTTAAAAGCATGCATATGGCAAGCTCAGAAATGTACAGACTCCAAGCACAGACTGCATTTGAGACCTTGTTCAGTTCAGGAGGTGTGAATTGTGTAAATCCTGAGAGATGACACACAGCTCTATCTCCTTGTGACAACTGAATCAGGTGAGGCTGTGCAGGTCCTGGACCAGTGCCTAGACTCAGTAATGGGCTGGATGAGGGCCAATAAACTGAGACTGAATCCTGGCAAGACGGAAGCCCTGTGGGTGAGTGGTTTCCGAGTCCAGGAGATAGGCTCATTGCCTGTTCTGGATGGGGTTGCACTGCCTCTGAAAGAACAGTTTCATAGTTTGGGGGTACTCTTAGACCCATTTCTGTCGTTGGAGGCTCAAGTAGCTGCCACGGCTCGGAGTGCCTTTTACCATCTTCGGTTGGTTCGCCAACTACGGCCTCTCCTGGACAGGGATAGCTTGGCCACGGTGGTACAGGCATTGGTAACCTCAAGATTGGATTACTGCAATGCACTCTATGTGGGGCTGCCCTTGAAGCTGCTCCGGAAGCTGGAGCTAGTGCAGAATGCTGCAGCTCTGCTATTGTCTGGAGCTGCCCCTTTCCAGCATGTAACTCCTCTGCTGAGGGAACTGCACTGGCTGCCTATTCGCTACCGGGTCAGTTTTAAGGTTCTTGACTTGTGTACAAAGCCCTAAACAACTTGGGACCAGGATACCTGAGAGAGCGCCTTCTCCCTTACCAACCTGCCCAGTCACTGAGGTCATCCGAGGGCCTGCTCCTGGTGCTTCCACATAGATCCATCCTCCGATTGGAATCCACCAGGGGAAGAGCCTTCAGCGTGCTATTTACTGTTTTACTCTGTACAGCACCATGTACACTGATGGTGCTATATAAATAATAATAATAATAATAATAATAATAATAATAATAATAATAATAATAATGGTGCCTGCCTCTGGAGGTCAGGCAGGCGCCGACCTTGTACTCCTTTCAGCGCCTCCTGAAAACATCTTTATTCCAAGAAGCCTTTCCTTAATATGCAGCCTTGATTCTGGTTTTGCTTCTTTTAAATTTTGTTTTAACTGTTTTATTCTGTTTTTATTTTCATTTATTTTCATTATTTACACCGCTCTGAAATTTTTCAATGGGGAGCAGTATATAAATATTCTAAATAAATAAATAATAACAGTCTTCCAGAATTTAAGAAAGCCATAAAGACTAATCTCTTCCAGCAAGCCTACTCAGTTGAATTTTAAGATGCCTTTTTTTTTAATAATGTGCTGCTTTTAATAATGTATTAGTTTTAAATCTTTTAATTAGTTATATGTATTTTATGGTGTTTGCATTTGTGTTGTACCCGGCCTCAATCCAGAGGGAGAGGTGGGTAACAAATTATTATTATTATTATTATTATTATTATTATTATTATCCTGATCAAAAAAGAACTGAATAATTTCTCATACATCACTACTACATATTAGGTTGGATCCAGACTAAACTAATTGCACTTAGGTACCATTGAAATTAACTTAACAAATTAATAATGAATTAATTAAGTGCATTTGATTTAAAAGGGAACCAAGTACAACAAACACATATCTATCTATCTATCTATCTATCTATCTATCTATCTATCTATCTATCTATCTATCTATCTATCTATCTATCTAGGATACAGGGTCCATGACTATCAACAGGACTCAACTGATGGCTCAGCCATTAGGTAAGAGCATTTTGTAGACTAGTATTTGCCCAGAGCTGACCTGCATTTGACCCACTGAGCGAATGGTGCTTTCCGCAAAGCCTCAGAAATTTCTCGCAATACCTGCCAGCTGCCTTGAGACAAAAGCAAAGCAGCATTTTGCATGGTAGGATGAAAAGAGAATGCAGCTCATCTTTGTTAAGGGCTCTCCTTGCAGTCTGGTGTATTTCATGACAGAAGCAGGCAGGTAAAGCAAGAAGACTGTGGCTGTCATGGAAGAGTGAGGTAAGCAAACAACATTACCTCGAACTGTTCAATAGAATCACCAGGGCTCCTGGGTGACTTTCTTGCTCAGCTCCCTCTGCCCACCACCTGACAGACCTTGCAAAGTAAAAAGATCAAAGTGAATGTTGCCCTCCTAACACACCATGCAGCTGAAGTAAGTGACCCTTGACTCCTGTCCATTAAGTGGGCTACTCAGGTTTTCATTTCTTTTAATCTAGCCACTTCTCCAGTGGTTTTAGGTGGATGCGCTCTTTATACGGACCGAAATTCCTTTTCAAAGACTTTCTCCACTTCACCCTAAAAACAGCAGCTTTCCAAAGACTTTTGGGACTAACCTGCTGAATGGACCCCATGGGTGCTTCCAGAGGAGGCCTTTATGGCCCCGCCTCACTCATGGAATTTAATGGGGGGGGTTCCACACACTGATGTCTTTGACAAGTAACTCTCCCATGTTTCCCCACCACTTCTTCCATTATTTTTCTTAATGCAGCAAATCCATTAAGGAGGGGGGAAAGATGGAATAGCTACAAAATCATGCCTTCTCACTGGTAGTGCTAGGAGCACCATCTGGAAGCACCCCATCCATGGAAAACGTAATATCACATGCTCTTTTGAGGGAATTATTCCATTGGGAGGGTAGGATGGACCATAGCTCAGTGGTAGAGGACCAGCTTTGCTTGTAGGAGGTCCCACATTCATTTCCCTGCAAATTCAGGTGAAGCAGGAAAAACTTCTGCCTGAAATCCTGGTGAGCTGCTGCCAGTCAGTGTCAATAATACTGGGCTGGATGGACCAATGGCCTGACTCAATATGACGCAGCTTCCTATGTTCCGGTACTGAAGGATGAAAAGCTGCTGTCAGACCAGGGTCTTAGATTTGCTACAGTCTGCAGTGAGATTCAGGTCAGCCATAGGTAGGTGCTACACAGATGTGCCAGAGAGGCAGAAGAAGTAGTCATGATGAACAGGCCAGGGGTCTGACACCAGATCAGGAAAACTGGAACCAAAGGCCAGAGGCAGGAGACGTGGATATAGATGGGCTGAAGATCAAATACTGGATGAAGAAGACAAGGCAAGGAGGGTTGCAGCTCAGTGGTGGAGCACTTGCAGGTAGGACAGGAAAAACTCCTGCATGGAACCCTGGTGAGCCGCTACCAGTCAGTGCCAACAGTACTGAATGGACTGTTATTCTGACTAAGTATAAGGCAGCTTTTTATGTTCCAAACTCATCTGCTTTGCTATTCAAACAGTTTGCTCAGATTAAGGAGTTGGCTTGCAAGGAAAGGTTTTATAGGGTCTGGTGTGCCTCCATTGGCATGCGAGGTAACAGACTATCTTCAATGTGTGGCATCAGCTGACTACACATGAGCCACTACTACAGCCTAGGGCCAGCCCTCACTTCCAGAGGCTGATGGAGGGCTCAGAGTGCTGGTGGTGGGGGTGCTGGTGGATGGGAGCTTGAGGTTCTGGCTTGAGTCCTCCCTCATTGTGTTACTGCATAACATTTAATGTTGGGAAATACCTGACATTTTAAATGCTAAATGTTGCTGGTAGGGTGGCCACTTGTGATCGCCAAAATCTGCCCCTCCCCCAAAAAGGACAAAAGAGGTCACAAATTTGCATACAATTTGCATGTGCTAATTCATTTAGAAATTATAATTATAATAGGAATACTGTACATCTCACCATAATGGTGACCTGTGTGCCTTGTTCATTCTGCTGTCAAGGTGCTGTTGATGGGCAACTTCAACGCCCCACTCTTCCTTCTGTGGTACTTTTTCTTTATACCAGGTTTGGACCGGATTGTCCTTCAAATAGAGGATGCCTTCAAAACAGAGGACAGCCCTCTGGCAACCCTTCAAACAGAGGATTGTCCTCTGTTAAAGAGAGCTCACATCAATCCTAGTTGCTGGTGGGAACCTTTAGACATCTTGTGGAATTGCATCACCTAAAAGCAAAACTTTAGGACTATAGAAAGTCTACGTGGGGGGAAAATATGTTGAGATGAGCTGTGCATAACCAAGTTTGTTCTGGGGTTATTTAAAAAGATTGAAAGCCCCGATAAAGGTGAAGGGGGAGATAATGCCTAAGATGGAAGGAATTGCATAATATTTGTCCAGACTGTTATGTCTGAAGGCCTCTGGGTATAAGGAAGAACCTGTACTCACATGTTCCGCAAGCTTCAGAGCAAGGGCATGGCAGTTGCTTAGCTTTCCAGTATGCCAAAGCCCTAAATGGTTGTTTAACGCAGCAGTGAAACAAAATACTAAACATTATAAGTGATGTAAAGATCAGGGAGAAAGCAGAACAGTAGACTTGTAGACTTTTGCTAGATGAAATGGCACGCTGCGACGGCCGTCCATTCCTGTTTAATGAGGTTCTAATTTTAGGGCTAAAAATATGAAAGATGCTATCTGAATAGGGCATGACACTAGTGGTATTTGCTAGGGTTGTCATGTGTCCCCCCTTTTTATATATATAGAGGACAATCCTCTATTTGAAGGGCTGGCAGAGGACAGTCTTCTATTTCAAGGTGTTCTTTATTTGAATTGCTATCCTGTCCAATTCCAGTTAAAAGATAAAGAGCCACCAGAAGGAAGAGCTGCATCTTGGAAGTTGCCCTATAGGCTGACCAACCCACTTGGTAAAACCCAGTTTGACCTGGTTCTGGGCTTCAGAACAAGGTCTCCGGGCAGAGATTTACTCAAGAGAGTAAATCTCCAGAGAAATGCTTGGCACTAGGCCAGGCCACCCACCACCACGATTGCCCACCGCCGTGCCTGCCCAGCCACTGCACTGGCCTCGGCTGCAGCTCCAAGGCCAGGCCAGGCCTCGCGCCATTGCACTTGCCAACCACTGTGCCCACCCAGCCTGCCCATTGCCTGCCTGCCATGCCTGTTGTTTGCCCAGCTAGCTGACATATCCCAAGACTTCTGGGTTGAGTTCCCAGATGTCTCATAAGACTTCCAGGAACTCATCCCAGAAGTCTCACGAGACTTGAGACTTCTTGGATAGTTGGCATGTTGCCGTTGGCTAGCAAGCAGGGAGAGCAGCAGCCTGGCCTGGCCGCGGCCCAGCCTGGTGCCTTCAACAGCACCTGGACAGCACACTCACCTGGTCACAGTCCTTCACACTATGATGAGAGGTACAGTATTTCTGTTTAAACTAGTGTAAAGCCCGTAATGTCAGTATAAATAAGTCTTTGGTCAGTCCCTTATATTAATTAATGTTTGGGGGCCCTTGCCCATTATATGAATCTCTTTGCAAGCCTGTTAAACCAAGGACATATCCCAAATATCTTCATTTTTGTTTTGGAAGGCTATGGAGCGATAACACCAAACAGTTTGGCTTGCAAATTGGCTTCCAAACAGTTTTCATACCAAAAAAAAAAAGAAAAAAGGCCTGACCTCTGAATTCCAAGTGACAAGTGAAATGTACTAATGGGGGCATTTTAAGAGTTCTACGGCAACAGATATATCTTTCCACATGCTGGTTGTAGGTCATAAGTACGAACATGTAATCTTTCAAAAGCCACATTCTCTAAACAAGGTCATAAATTAAGCAGGTCAATGCATTACAGTACAAAGCTGATATTCTGTCTTTTGTACTAGAGATCTGAAAGAGGTTTCTTTTTAAAAAGAAGTTATTTATATATTTGAAAATAGAGGGCAGTAATTTATGCAGCTTGTTCTGAGGGCTTCAATGATTTCCTAAAGAGACACATGGAGCATGAGTGTAACTCGGCACTTAAGACTGCAATCCTATGCATACTTACTTTGGAGTATGTTACGGTGGGATTTATTTCTGAGTAAACATGCAAAGGATTGTGCTACAGTTATATATTATCAAAACAGATCCTCTTACTACCACACAGAAAACAAATGGTAACATTCTTTTAATGTTATCTAGGAACTTATTTTTCCAACAAACTACAAATAAACAATAATTTTGAAGAACCTTATTTCCAAGTTGTTATCCTTCTCTTATAATAGAGAGAAATTAGAAAAAGTATAAGTGGTGTTTTTTTAAAAGTGCAAAATTTTAAATTTAAAAGTTCGAGCATTTTAGCAACACCTGAGGCCTTCTAATGCAGGGATGGGGCAACTGTGGCCCCACCAGACATTTTGGGAGTACAACTCCCAACAGCCCTGGTCGTGATGGCTGGAGTGATGGGAAGTGGAGTCTCACAACATCTGGAGAATGACACCTTCCCCTGCCCTGAATGCCATTCTTCCAAACAGGAGGATACTTTGCTCACAGTAGCAAGCAACTGACATTTTTTAATGATAAATTCACCATCATGTGTGTGTGTGTGTGTGTGTGTTTCAAATCTAACAATATATTAAATAATGTAAAAATGTGAAATATCAATAAGAACATCCACATATTTATGTATTATTATTATTATTATTATTATTATTATTATTATTATTATTATTATTATTGCACTTTCATCCCATCCTTTAGCCAAAAAAGGCTCTCAAGACAGCTTACAAAAAGAGTTCTTTAGATAGTCCGTGCCCACAGGCATACAATTAAAAAAAAACATGACACAAAAGGTTGTGGGCTCTCCCACACTAGAGTCATTCAAGAGGCAGCTGGACAACCATCTGTCAGGGATGCTTTAGGGTGGATTCCTGCATTGATCAGGGGGTTGGGCTCGATGGCCTTGTAGGCCCCTACCAACTCTGCTATTCTATGATTCTATGATTCTATAAGGAAAGGGAGTTGGGAGGGAAGAGGGAAAAAAGCAAATTTAGGCACTAGATTAGTTGCAAAGTTCAGCAGCTTCTTCTTCTCACACTCCCCCTAATAGTCTCATACAGATCCAGGCATGATGGAGAGATACCTGGCTGCTGCTTCCTTTCCCTCTGATGGACTTGTTATATACAGTTGTGTTGCTTGTCTGATCTCTTATCTTTATCAGTTTATACTCTCTTAATCTAATAAATCTTTCCATAAAAGACCATGTGACTGCGGTGGTTGATCTACCTCTTTGTGCTGTATCATAATGTTTATAAAATCCTACCAAGTCATGCTGAAGTTATCCCCTTCTTGTATGTTTCTATATGCCCTTCGTGTGTTGGTTAAATTCCCATTAGAGCTGATGAGCATAATCTGATATACAAAGTGTAAAGAATATAGGGCATCATCAGACAGAGGGGGAAATCGTGTTTTCTTACCGTCACTTTCCCCCCACTTCTGTCCCATGATACTTCCTCTTTCTTCACACAAGGTAAAAAAGAGGAAGTAAACAATGAGCACGTGGCTCATTCAGTGGGCGTTTTTATCATGCTGCTTTTACTGCACACACCAGGAAATGGCAGCACATTTCACTTTGAAAACAAAACAAAAACGGATTTACTGGGGTCTTATTTGTTGCAGAAAGAAGGCCAGAAGGAGCGGGAGATGCACGGGAGGCAGACATCATCATCAAAAAACTAGGCTAGGTGGACACTACTGGGCTAGATGGACCAAGGTTCTGACCCAGTATAAGGCAGCTGCCTGTGTTCTTAGCCTGTTCTCCTCCAGATGCAATGGACTACCTCTCCCATCATCCACAGTCAGCATGGGAGTTGTAGTCAAGTATACTGGAAGCTGCCAGACTGAGAAAGGTTGCTTTAGGTTTTTGACAATTAAATAATGCTTTCAGTACAGTAAGGCGGCAATCCTATCCTGATGCTTGTAAGCTCTGAACTCACAGGCTTACAGTCATCCAATTGCAGAGTGGGAGGCGAAGCAGAGGTGAACTCCTCCCACTACACTTTTTTGCTAGATGGGCTTTTTTTGCCCATTTTTCTGGGACACTTCAGAGGGGGAAAGAAGGAGGGTAGAGGTCTCAGGAAAGCTCTTATCCTGGCCTCTCCAGTCTTCCCCCTCCCCATTCATTGGAAAAAAAGCACCCCTTTATTCCCTGTCTGAGGCTGAGTCCCCTGACCTCAGAGAGGCCGCCGGGGTGGTTCTTTCTGGGCTGGCTTTGAGGGAGAGAGTGAAGGGTTGGAGCACAGACTCCTGGCTCTTGAGGTCAGAGCACTGTCCCTGACCTCAGATCCAGGAATTCAAAATATCCTATCGCCCCCTAGATGCCATCTGGGGGGGAGGCATAGGATTGCTCCCATCACCCATTAGTTGCGATGCACTTTAAAAAAAACCAAGGCTCTCTCTCCAGCCGGCCTTATTTTAAGAAACACTGCAGCTGTGTTGGCTCTGCTGAACTTCCCTTGGCACAGGGGAGCTGAAAGTTTAGTGAGGGTGCTATAATAATCAAAATCCTTCTGGGCACTGGTTAAATGAAATGTGATGTATGAGGGTGTGCCATCTTCATGGGATTTTTCTCCAGGACTTTGGGGTGTGAACTTCTCATGCTGTTCCTGAAAAGTAAACTCCAGATGAACAGCTGCAGACTGGCAACAGGGTGAGGTTCCCCTAACTAGCTGCACAAATACGAACATGCCTCCAACATCGGCCATCTCAAGTGCCCATGTTTTTCTAAGGGATATAGACTCCTCTTGGGACGCAAATCTGGATGACCTTGCATGGAAAACTATTTAGATTAAAAAAATATTAATAGTCCAGCCACTCTTCATATTTTCAGTGGCTGGGTGGGAGCGGGATTTTAGCTTTGGTACTATTTTGGGTGTAAGAATGCTCTGGGAACAGACAGTGAAGGGCAGAGACTGGATAGGTATCAGCTTCTGGGAGCAAGCACCAGCTATGGGGCACCAGCTCCATCCATGCCCGTATGGAAGTGGATCTACAAACTTCTGAGAGTTTCCATTTCCAACGTTACACTGTTTACACAGGTGGGGAATGCTGGGACCTGTAAGACTTTTTTCTTCTTCTGTCTAAACATGCATAGAACTGTGTCCCAAATGTGCAAGAGAACCAGATGCGGTGACATATATTCCATCACAAATTCTGCAATGTGAAGGGTAGTAGCCAATGCTGGTCCTACTTAGAGTAGACCTATTGAAATGAATGGGACTGAAGTTATTCCTGATTAATTTAAGTCCCATTCATTTCAATAGGTCTACTCTGACATTGGATACTACTTAAAATTGCCAGTGTTCTCCAGACTGATATGTCAGGCTATGTACAGCATTTTAGCAGAGGGTCCACGTGTACTGTAGTCTCTGCAGGAAGCAGCTGAGAAGAAATCCCTTCTTCTGGTTTTCAATTTGTCCGGCACCAGTTGGTCAATACCCTTTTAGGTTCATCACACCAGGGTTATACTGTGCAATCACTGCAAATTGCGTGCAGAGGACTCCGAAGTTTTCCAGTTTATAATCTGCTTTGACTGTGAAGTACTCCCATGCATCCTGCTTTAATTGTGCATCATATATAAAAGAAACAACCTATTTTGCTACCTCTTTAGGAGCGAATCTTTTGTTGTTCTCCGAGCGGCCACTGGGGGCGCAGGAGGAGGATTTGATAAGTTTAAAGTACAAATTAAACAAATGCTTACATCTGTGTAAGTTTTAAAGATAAAGACATCAAAATTGGCACAGTAATAGATATTAAGGAGGACTTTAAGCATACCAAATTTGAATCAGATTGGGTCATCCATTGATTTTTTAATGATTTTTTACATTTCTCCCCCTTAAACCCTTTCCTGGTATGCAAGGGATCTTAGGAACGCTGCCGCCCGGGGTGTGATTTAGCTAACAACAACAACAACAACAACAACAGCTTTATGCTACGGGGATAATTCGAGGGAAACGTGTATGTGTGATGAAGCCCTTTGTGTCTATCACAAAGCACCACTTCCTACTCAGACCAATTTCTCAACAGTAAAACAGGCTGGGGATGGACACAACTGTTTAAAGTTTTGAAAACCTTTGAAAGAAAGAAAAGAGAACCCAACAAAGATTTGATTATCATTACGTGTGTACTTTGGATTTAGACGCATCCCAAATTGAAATGGACTGATTCACACAGATTTGGGAGATATGCGTATCATAGCAGGCTCCTCAAATGCAGACCAAACCTGAATTGGGACATTTGTGAAAATTTGAGATTCAGAGGAACACAGAGTCACAGAAACAGTGTGTCCACAAAAAATGATACATTGCTCCCCAAGCTCTCCATTTGAGGAAAATATGGAGGGTGTGTGTGTGAAATTTTGTGTTTGGCACCTCTAGCTTGTAACCACAGTGAATGGTTTTACCAGAGTTCTCCAGTCCTAGTGTTTTGGGGAGGGATGTTGAAGTAATATATCACAGTAGTGATCCAGTGTTCAGTGTTCTTGATCTAGTGATCCAGTGTTTGCTAGTTCTGTTTCCCAGGAGCAGAGACTTTACAAGAGGTTTGGTGGACTCTGTGGGTTCTTGGAGGCTGTAGGATTGGGGGCTCGCTTGGAAAATGCTGGATGTTCAAGTCCTTCTGCCTCTGCCACTGTATACTCCACATCCATCGTCCACTCTTTTTCTATTGCACTTTCTGTGACTTTGATGCCAATTGAGTAGAGCATCAGTTGGCATCAGCTGCTTTTAATCCAGCATAATTCCCTAGCTCCTACACCTACCCTTTCTGAAACACTGCAGGGTTTTTGGTTTATTTATTTGTTTGTTTTTGCCTAGGGACACTTCTCTCATATATGCCTTTGTCATCCAAATTACAGAATTGGTACAAAACTGTCAGACAAGACCATATACCAAGTCAGGCCATTAGTCCATCTAGTTCATTATCGTCAACAGTGACTGGCAGCAACACTCCAGGGTTTCAAGAAGGGGTCTTCCATTGCCTCCCTAGAGTTTCCCAGGATTGAACCTGGGCCTTTTGCATGTAAGCCATGTCCTCTACCATTGATCCAGGGCCCCTTTCCCAATGAACACAAGTGGGGTGCCACAGTGTTTTGTCCTGGGCCTTACGTTATTTAACATCCTTATAAATTGTTTTTGTTGTTATATTTATATGCATGTTTTTCCCTCTCCAAGGAACCCAAGGTGGCATACAAAATCCTCCTCCTCCTCTCCATGTTATCCTTACAACAATCCTGTGACATAGGTTGGGCTGAGAGTCTGTGACTGGCCCAAAGTCACCCAATGAGCTTCCATGGCCGAGTATGGACTAGAACCCAGATCTCCTGATTCCCAGTCCAACACTCTAACCACTATACCACACTGGCTATACTGTATATTTCTATTTAAATGACCTGGATGAAGGAGTAGAGGAGATGCTCTTCAAACTTTCAGCTGACACCAAATTGGGTGGGATAGCTAATAGCTCAGAAGAGAGAAACAGGATTCAGGATTATCTGAATAGGATAGAGAAGGAGGCCAGAACTAATCACCTGAATTTCGACAGGGATGAATGTAAAGTTCTGCATTTAGGCAGGAAGAGCCAGTTGCTCAAGTACAAGATAGTGACACATGGCTTAGCAGCAGTACATACAAAAAAGATTCTAGGGTTTTTAGTAGATCACAAGCTAAAGATGAGCCAGCAGCACAACGTGGCAGCTGGAAAGGGTAATGCAATTCTAGATTGCATCAACAAGTATGTAATGCCCCCACTCAATTCTGTTTGGATCAGACATCACCTAGGCCATAGTTAGACCTAAGGTTTATCCCTGGATCGTCCAGGGGTCAAACTTGTTCATCTAGGTGACACACAGGGGATCCAGTGCTCAGGCAGAGGCGAACCCTGGATGATCCCAGGGTAAACCTTAGGTCTAGCTGTGGCCTAGAGTACTGTGTCAAGTTCTGGGCACCATTGCTTAAGAAACTGGAACATATTCAAAGGAGGATGACACAGACGTTGAGGGGGCTGACACCAAGGCCGTAGCTAGACCTAAGGTTTATCCCAGGATTGTCCTGGGGTCAAACCTGTTCATCTAAGTGCCACACAGGGCATCCAGCGCTCAGGCAGGGACGAACCCAGGATGATCCTGGGATAAACCTTAGGTCTAGCTATGGCCCAAGGCTAGCTCTATACTACTGCTTTATAGCAGTATTGAAGTGCAGTATTGAAGTGCAATCCACATTCCATATACTGCTTTCATAGTGTTATCTCTTGCTTTGAATCCCACATTCATAATGAGGAATAAAAGTCCTATGAGGAAAGGTTGAAAATGCTGGGTGGTGCATTTAACCTGGAGAAAAGAATTGTCACATAAATGATGGAGCAAACTCATTTTCTGTTGCTTGTGACCTGAACCAATGAGTTCAAATTACCATAAAATTTGACTAAACATTAGGAAGAATCTCCCAATGGAATAAGCTGTTTGAAGGTGGAACAGATCTCCTCAGAAGACATTGGACTCTCCTTCTTTGGAGGTTTTTAAGCAAAGGCTGGATAGCCAGCTATCAGTGGCCGTTTCTACACCTGTCTTTTCCCCCAGGATCATCCCGGGATCATCCCTGTATGTCCAAATGACATACAGGGATGGTCCCTCCATTTCCCTGGGATAATCCTTAGGTGTAGAAAGGGCCAGTGATACTGTAGTTGAGGGCAGTTGTTGAAAAGCAGGATATGAATCTGCAGAAGAAATAAGATGAATAAAAATGTAAGTCCAGCTGTCTCCCCACTGAATTTCAGTGGTTGATTCTAGCTTGGTTTCCCCCCCCCCCACCTCTTGCCAGATATCCCATGGGCTTAATGCAAACATCTTCAGCCAGAAATGGTTAATGGACACTAGTGTGTAAGGACAAACATTGAGCTCTCAAACAATTACTGGAGTGCACCTCATCCAAGCATATTCCATTTATTCTGGCTATTTAGAAAATACACCACACAGGAAGTGTTTGGATCCCATGTCATCCCATTACAGGGCTTCAAGTGACTTAAGCCACAAACGTCCCTTCCTGGAAAGAAAAAGAAAAAGAAAAGGAGGGAGAGAGAGAGAGAGACAATAGAGCACTGTACAGTGAAATAGAAAACAACAGCTAACATTTCATGGAATCGGGTTATTTTGGGATCTGATGCTGATAATCAATTTGGGGTGCAGTCTGGGGAGTATCCGATGCAAATGTATCCAGCATTTCCCCCCCCCACCACCAACTGGGAGCAGTCAAGAAATGCAGATAAGTTAAAGTGCACTATCAATGAACCATTCATGAACTCAGATAGTGCCCTACTTGTATACAAAGTAGACAGAGGCAAACCTTTCTGCCTGTCGTTCTGGATTCTTTTTTTAATTAGCAGTTGTGAATCACGCTGATGCAGTGTGTCAGGTACAGGAAAGAGAACACTGGGTATTTTACAAATCCACATTGAGTCTACTCAAGAGGAAAATTCCCTGAAATACAGGAAGGACTCTGGATATCATTCCATCTGCAAATAACTGAATTCCATCCAAATGATAATGTGAACCCTTCTCATAATTCAATCCATTAAAAAAACGGAGACATTGAAAGTCAAGTCACTATTGGGCTGCTATTTGAAACAGCTGCGAGAGCAATGCTTTTAAAATTAATCTAAGCTTTGCGACTTGCTGGAGGTTGATGGACTGGATCGCATTCAGAGTTACGCCATGGCTGCAGAAAGGCCCCTTTAGAGGCTAGTACCATGAGCCTCTGCGTGTCTACTCAGATGTAGGTCCCATTGAGTTCAATGGGGCTTCCTCCCAGGTAATAGGAATGCAGACCAAATTGCCTGAAGCAGCCTTCCTTGACCTAGTTCCTTCCAGATGTGTTGGACTACAACTCAATCATTCCCAGCCAGCATAGCCATTGAGTTGCAGTCCTACACATCTGGAGGGCACCCGGTTGGGGGAAAGCTGGTCTAAAGAGTTCAGACTTTGTTTCTAAGCTCCCAGAAAAACTCACTGGCATATCCACGGCTGGACTCCTGAACTCTTCTCTCTCTTTTTGTCATATGTGCTTGGAATATATTGCATTCAAATTGATTATTGATTGAGAATATTTTTGGATTCCCCCCTCCACTCAATAAGAGAACAGTCCTCTATTTGATGGGCTGCCAGAGGACAGTCCTCTATTTTGAAAGCATCTTCTATCTGAAGGGCTGCCCAGTCCAAGTCAGGTGTACCATCAGGTAAAGAACCATTAGAAGGAAGAGAAGTTACCTGGACAGCAGACTGAGCAAGATATACAGGTTACCTGGTCCCAGTCTTCCATACTATGGGTTTGCAGAGCTGGTATTCTCTGCCCCAAAATTAGAGGCAGTGCTTCAGTGAAGCATTTCTCCAACCTGATTTCCGGAGCAGGTCCCTCTCTCCTCTCTGCCGGATAGTTTGGTGAAAAAATGCTCCGTTTTCAGGTAACCGCTACATTCTCGTCAGTGGGAATTAATAGAAATGCTCACAGCTCTCTCAGTTTTAACGATAAACAGAGATTATCTGTACAGGGGATTCATCAACTTGATAGTCTTTTAGTATTTAAAAAAGCAATAAAGACAGATATATTCTGGCAGGCCTATCCAGTGAAATTTTAGAATGTTTTTAGGATGTTTTAAGGAAGTTTTAATCATGTATACTATGATTTTTAATCAGTTTTTATGTGTTTTATATTCACTGTTGTTTCCAGCCTCGATCCAAGTGGAGAGGCGGGTAGGAAATATATTATTATTATTATTATTATTATTATTATTATTATTATTATTAAACACACAATAAACGGTACCATGACAGCTTTGAAAGAGGGCTTTAGGCATGCTAACTTTGGAGCAGATCCCTGCATGCAGTGATTTATAGGGAATTTTAAAATCCAAACTCAGATGTCCTCTCAGGCACCTCACGTGCCTTGATCTGTATGGCAAGGGAGAGGGGCCATATCTTGATTATGGTGCGTTGGCACCACGAGCCTGCAAGCCCCCACGTTTGCACTCCTTTGTGTTATCCCCACACTAGGATACATAGGCATGCGCAGCACATTTTATTAGGGTGTGCACCGAGGGATTTTCTTTTTTAAAAAGTGAACATTTATTGAATACTCCATCATAAATGGCATTTTTAATTCATTTATTTATTAAACACTGTAGACACTGATGCCCTACTATGCATTCAGCTTGTCTGACTATGGGAGGGCCATTGCAGGTGAGGGGAGGATTGTGGAGATACTTATTCATTGAGACATTAGGGTGTGCCTGGACACACACAGCACACCCCTTGTGTACACCTATGCTAGGATACTGGTTATAAAAATAGGCTTGGAAGTGTGTAAGAGGCACAATGCCTCTAATCAAGGAGCAGGTTGCTGT